>NC_142179.1:26290192-26594423 GCF_026936395.1 Plectropomus leopardus
CACACACACACACACACACACACACACACAAACACCCATCTAGACAAGCATTCAAACTGACCACAACAACAGAAGGTACAGTAGAGCCCTGTCCATGAATATGTTTTCCGTAAATTACGAGGGATTTTATTTCTATGGCCATATGGAGTGCCAACTCCAAGAACGCCATTTATCCTAAATAACATCTTCCCTCTATTGATTGCTGCAATCCCGCTGAAGCGTGAATACTGTTGCAGCACGCTCAGTGCTTGCATAGTCCTAATGCATCCATTTTCTTTGAAAAATAAAAAGTATTTAGGAATCCACAAAATCTATGTAATTAATCAATAACAGATTATTTTTTGTTTTATTATTTTTGTGTCTGTTTTTTTGGGATCAAAGCTGGACTTTTGAAATGTACTGAGACTTTCTCATGTTTGTATATGATAAAACTTGCCATATGTTGAATTGATTCATATACACCAATCTACATGTTGCCACACATCAGTGGGAAGATTTTTAGATTGTCGTTCATGCAGTATAACAGCAGGGGGCAGCAACTCATCAGGGTAGAGGATTTGATGTTTTTTGGTGCAGCGTAAGCTCTAACTATCCTATATGCTTCTGCCTATACTCACAAGAACTGGACACATGTTTGAGAAGGTGCAATGATTTCATACAATTTACAATTTCTGTGGATGATAGAATATGTATATTTGCTATATTGTGGTAGTAACTATGCATGTCTGATTCACTTTAACCTTTTGACTCTGGAGTTTTTTTCTTGTGCTGCTATCAGATGCCCCTCACAAATATGTTAACATTTGAACCCGAAACAATTTTTTTTAAAAGCTAGGGAAACATTTCTTGAGCAAAAAAATGTTTTTTTTAATTTTACTTTCTTCACCCTTTTTTAAAACTAATTTTAAGGTTATTTTCTTGTACTTTTTAATAATTTCTTGCTAATTTCTTCTTTATTTGCTCATTGCTTTTTTTTGGCAGAAATCAAGCCAATTTGCTCAGGTTTCAAAGGGTTGAACTCCATATTTATCATTGACTGTTACTTTATTTTAATTGACTTTATATTAATTTAATGAATTATTTTATTTCATTTTATTGTTTTCAAACTTTATAACATTAGCATGCATAAATGTTTCTTTGTAAAATATGCACAGTACATTATTTAAGTGTCTCATCTTTAAGGGGGTGAAGTAATGACTTTTTCACCTTAAAACAAAAGTTGAAACACTGGATACACGCACAGTTTTGTAATTTTGTTATCTGTATTGAAGGCATTTATTATTTCCTGTATTATGTTTGAGATTCCTCTCTGTGACTCTGTCTGGCAGATGTCTGTGATGCAGCTGTCATCAGACTGCTTTTCCAATGCATGCTGTGGAAAGCAGAAATTGTCCTTGTTAGACACGCAGATTCGATTTTGCTGATTTGCTCTTGCACCATCCCTTGTTGATCTAGATACAAAGGTCAAAGGTTATCCCATCTATATTTTGAGAGTTTGAAAGCTATGCAGACTGCAGCAGTGTCAAATGATATTAGATCCAGCGACAAATGTGACCAATTTGTTTATCTATTTATAACAAATAATTCTGATTATTCTGTCTTTGTTACTCCAACTAAATGTCAAACAGGTTTATGTGTGTGACACAGACAGAGAGAATGATAAAGCGTTTGTGTTGCACACCTCAGTGGACCTTCATTCCATTGTCTTCCTCCTCCTTTGCTTGTGTCGGACAGAGGGGGTTCTGCTCTGCCCACCCTTTGAGTCCCGATGTGATCCAGATGACGGGGGTTCCAGAGGTAGGAGCAGCGGGGCCCAGGGTCTTCATGGGTCACCTGTAATTTACCACAGAGCTCAGAGAGCAGAGTCTTAACACACACAAAACCCCTGACAGAACACTGAGGCTCCACTTAAAGTCTTGAATATCACACAAAACTCCAGTTCAAAGGCAGGTATGTTGGGATGAAAAACATTAATCGGCTTAATGATGTTTTCTCGCGAATGGTTAGTTTAGCCATGCTTTGAAAACACACTAATGCTCCAGTTTACAGGGACTTGGATGCAACAGAAGCATTTGTGGCCCAGAAAGAGAGTGAGAGTGAGAGTGAGAGAGAGAAAAAGAGGGAAAGAGAGAGAGAGAGTGATGGAGAAGAAACAGTGCGGGCTGGCAAGAAATAATTCCACAATTATCTCATCGTATCAGAATTTCTGGAGATTTTACCGACTATGTATTTCCGTTTTACTCTTTCCTAAAAAAAGAATGAGGAATGTCTGTGCACAGTGCAGATGTGTCTGTGTTTATGTGTGTGATCCAGAGGCAGCTCTCTGTAACCAGAGCCTCCATCACAGGGAGGATGTCTGCTGAAATAACAGCTCGCTGCCTCCAACGGAATTTGTCTGTAAGCTGTAAAAGATGGCGAGGGAGACGAAGAAGAAAAAGTGAGCTCGGGAAGTATTTCTCTCTGCGGCGCTGTAATCAGCAGCGTTCGGCCCTGCAGAGTTTAAAATAGTAAATCCGCTCAAAGACAGTTCAAGGGCTGAATAGAGATTGCTCTCCCCTGTAGGTATGTGTGTTTGTATGTGTGTGTCTGCTTAAAGTTTGAATGAAGATGTGTGAATCTGGTTCGAATGTAGAGGGTTTCTATTTTTACGGTACAAGTCTTATTCAGGTCTGCTCTACATTCACACTTGTTAAATGCAGTATTTAACAAGCTTAACACTCCACACTGTCAATAGAAACTCAAATCAGTGTAATTTAGTAGTGAGACCATTCATCTGTAAATACACTGTAAATGCATCTGACAAATCACATAAACATCCCCTTGCCAAATATCAACTACAAGCACCATTACAAACTCCACCCTCACTGAAACAAGCCCCGTAGAAAAGTGCATAAATTGGTCTGTGTCATCACCAGAGTTGTATCTCCCAAACGTGTTTTACTTAAAGGTGTCAGTCATCTCTTATCGAGACCGGTAGGTCTTAAGCTTTGAAGAAACTGATTTGTCAGTGGGCCACAATCTGCGACAAAGACAGTCACCTACTTTGGAAAAAAAATCAAGCATAAAATCAATTTTGGGCTGTTGGTGAGTGTTCACTTTAGTCGCTGTGGTCTATCCCACACCATTTGCCCTTGTTGGCACAAGTCGGCTTTTATTCAGCTGATTCATCATGTTGAATTCGTGTCAGCAAAGGCAGAGCCAGTCGGTGATTGAAATCACTCTGATATGCATTTCAGCTCAGCGTATGAAAAGAGAAACGGAAGTGAAAAGTAAACAAAAAACTATAGTCAATAGGGCGTGAGATCGAAACAAGGCAAAAATATTACACTCTTCTTTCTTTTTACAGTTGCATATGTCTTCATGCATCATAGAGTTAGCCCTTGCAATCTGCCACATAGCAGATACAGACCTCAGAGCTCATGGCCAGCGCCCATATTATTTTGGGCCCCAATACAAGTATTGGTGAGCAGGAATGGAAGTGGAGAGCAGTAGAATTTGGGTCAGGGGTTGCGGGTCTTTAAGCGTACAATAGAGGCTTTAACACAAGGGCAGGGGGAGTTCATGAAAATGGTTTGCAGACATTTAAAACACTGGAGAGAGAAAAAATCCAGCTGATCTCCACCAACAGGGCAATCTCTGTCTTTACCAGACTGCAGGTTTTTCAGACCAACACACATCGAAGGACTGACGTGAGGATTGACGTGACTGTCTGCAGAAACACGAACATAATATGGTTCAAGTATTTTGGAAAATCTGAGAGCACAGATTCTTGTTCTACTTTATGTTGATGCAAAATTACTGCATACTTGTAGCTGAGTGTTTTGCGGTGATAATCCAAAAAGACTTTCTTCTTTGCTGATTCTTGCTTCACTCTGCTTCTTTGGGTTGTAAAGTTTTAAAAAATAACAATATTGATACCAACACCAGGCCCCTTAAAGTGACACAGACACCGACAGAGTGTTTAATTCCTATTTTTTTCTCTATCTGATTCAATTACCGTCATGTGAAACCAATTAATTGTGCAAAATGCCACCAGATGCCACAGGCATGTAGTACAGCCATACATTCTGGGGGCATCTCAGCTGTGAATGAAGGGCCTACCGGGCACAGGCACAGGGGCCAAAAGTGTCAGGGGCCCCGTCTGACACTCATCTTCAAAATGTCACTTAAAGTAAAATGTAGTGACCCAGAAGAGACACAAAAAGACAACAAAGAGATGCAGAGGAACTGCAAAGAGACCGAAAATTACTGCAAAAGGGGCCAAACAAACACAAAGGGACAATGAATGACTAGAAATCGACAGAAAAAAAACAGAAAAGGGTCCCCAAAAAACTTCCTCAAAGAGACACAAAATGGCTACAAAAAATGGCAAAACAAGAGACAAAACCACGAAGAAGACACCAAATCACCAAAAAGAACCAACTCAAAACAAAACAAAAAAAATCCTCAAGGAGGCACAAAATAACCCACGGAAGGGGCAAAACAACCAAAAAGAGACACAAAAAAAACCATAAGAGACACAAAATGACTACAACAAAAAATAACCAAAACCACTGAAAAGTCTGTGTGTGTGTTTCCAGTCCTGTGGGAGAGGTGGCAAGACCTTTTACAAGTCTGTACCCAGGGGCCAATTGTCTCATAATCCGCCCATGATCAGGCAAGCTGAACTTCCAACTCTATCAACTATGCCATGCTTGAATTCACCACATCACGGGCTGTATGTGTTGCAGCTGCTGTGATAGTGGGCCAATCACATTAAATCAAAGAATGCTTGCTGTGATTGGCTGTGAGTAAAACCAAACAAACTGTCTTTTTTTTTTTTTTTTTTGATCTGGGTACAAAAAGGATAAAATGCAGGTACCATTTAACTGGAAAAGTTTTGACACTACTTGGGTTATTTCAGCCTATAAAGGTATCAGGTACGGATACCCAGCCTTATTGCTTCATAACTTTGAAATCATCTTCCATCAAATTGCAGGACACATGATCTGCATCCATTAAACTATTTCACACATGATCTACCTGGTCATACCGGATCCTCCTCCCTCCTGTGTCTTTCTTCCATACACTAAGTCTTGTTAATAGTGTGAAAATGGTGATATTAAGTCAGAGACCTGGTGCTTCCTAAACGCCTTTCTTTCCCCCGCCTGCAGCCAACATTCAGAGACTAGATAAGCGGACGGTCGGAGAGACCAATCTGTCCTGCTGGCTGGTGAATGATGGACAGTAATTAAAAGTTAGCTAATAACCTCTTCACACCTGACATTTCAACAGGGAGGTCCTGGACACCATTATCTACATATAGATTAAACAGCGTAATTGGCAGGGAGATAGGGTTAGGAGGATCGCGAAAGGAAAAGGAGAAAAAAAGGCCAGGCCATCGCCAAACCATTAAGCAGAATATCTGAGTGACACTCTGATTTTGCTCCTCTTGCTAATGCGACAGGAATTGAGCTGAACTAAAATGCTAAATGAATGAAGCCTATCTCGGTGTGGTTATTACCGGGGCAAACATCGGCCATGGAAAATAGCTTTAATTTCATAATAATTGCTAGATGGACGTGACTCGTTAGAGACACAATATGGGAGTGGAAGGAGAAGGAGAGAGAGGGGGAGGAAGGGAGGACGGGAGAAACTCTTATGAGGATGAATGCTGTTAGTTGGGCTGCACTACTTTTGCTCCCACTCACTGCAATTTGCACCAACTCATTGATAAGTGATACTGTGGACTGATGAGATAGAAATGGAGAGAATTAGTTGCACTGTCATTAGCATTGTGGACATGTGAAACTACTTCATTTGGAAACTAAAACATTGCTGAAAGAGTTTCTACACAGGTTACACTTTTATAGTTCCCGCAGGTTTGTGTTGAACACTAATAGATTATTACACATGCACCACATCATAGCTTTCAAAATTTCTGATGGCTTTACTAGTGAATGTGATATTTAGGTTATGAACTACTCACTTTCCCTGGCCTGTATGAGAGCTGCTGGCATCTCCATTATAGGGTAACTTAAGTGTTTTCCAGCCTGGACCCAATTTTGTCCCATGGTTTTGTCTCTAAATGACTAATGGAGACAACATTTTTTGAAATTGGTCCAGTATTAAGTGAGAGCACTGCAGCCGGCAGCAGCAAAACAGACTGCAATGTTAAGTTGACGGGCAATTGTGCACCGTCAATTTAAGTCAATTAAAAGTGCTTGTTTCTGCCACTGACAGGCTGAGATTGTTATTATGTCTGACAAAATTATGGAAAGGACCCCACAGAGACAGACATTTTGTTAAAGAGTAAGATACTTTTTGTTTAACAAGAAACAGCCCCAAAATCACTATTGTCAAACCCACCAGACTCTATTTAGATAAATGCAAAATGTATTATCATACAACACACTTCATTCAATGTTGACAGGAAAAAAATAAACAACAAAAACATAAAACATATCAGTCTGTCTCTTCATTGTCAAACAATCACCAACTCTGGTTTGGTTGGAATACACCCTCAATTCACCCAGTTAAATTTGAAAATATGCTGGCTCTATACACGCTTAAATAATTGTTGATTTAAATGGTGTTTGGTAAGTTTGGCAAGAATGATTTTGGGGATGTTCCTGATTAAACAAAATTGAGCTTACTCCTCAATAAAAAGGTCTTTCTCTGTAGGGATTGTTTCCATAATGTTGTCAGAGCAGTTAAAAAAAATATTGTGTCCATTAGTCACATAGACACAAAAACACAAGGTTAAGGTTGAAAAAGACAGAACTTACTTTTTAAGGCCTTAAGTCCATTGATTTAGGCTATTACTTTGTCACGCTAAAGGAATAGTTAGACTTTTTCTAAAACAGACTTATTCTTGTTCTTCATGAGAGTTAGGTGAAAAGATTGATAGCGCTTATATTTGTCTTTTATGCAGCAGCCAGCAACTGGTTAGCTTATCTTGGCACAAAGACTAGAAGCAGGGGAAAACAAAAAAGGTAAAAGAAGGTAGAAGGTAGATTTATCAGTCTTTTTTTTAAAACAATGTTTCAAAAAACCTGCCAGCACATCCAAAATTCACAAGGGCTAATTATACTGCGAAAGTCTATACAAAAACTAGCTGCCCTGTTGTCATTGGAGGTTGCCAGAAAAAAAGCAGTGAAGTCAATGCTCCTGGCCAACATGTAAATCCAACACAAAATGCACTCAAATAAAACCATATGGTTGATTTGTAAGACTACAGTTGCTGGTAAGCAGTTTATTTTAACCTTTGGACAGAGCAGCCTAGCTATTTCCTGCTGCTTCCTGCTTCATGCTAAGCTAAGCTAATCACCTGTCAGGAGTAAGGTTAACGGACAGATGACAGTGGTATCCATGCTCTCGTCTCACACCAAGGTCATTATGTTTCATACACATTCCCGTTGCTATGTTGAAACATCTAGCATTTTTTTTTAACTTGTGTTGAAACCTTTTCCAAAACAAAACTGAATTAGCCAAAATGCAGAATAGATCCTTCACAACAGGATGAGTTTGACAGATGGAAAGCAGGAGAAACTGCCAGCTCTCAAAAGCAGAGGAAGGGAGTCTGTCCACACTTAAGCCCTTTTCTGTTGCAACTCTCCTCACTTGTGTTAAGTCAGTAGAAAAGTGATGTAAAACTGTGGCTGAAAAAAAACCCAAAAAAAAACGAAGAGCCATGAAAACAGCCTTATTTGCTTCCTCCAAAATAAATCAAATTGACAGTAAAGACTGAACAATAATGACAAAAGCATGCAGATGGTTGCACCCCCTAAAGCTATCAAGGTAATGGTTATCTAAAAACCTGCCAGGTCACTGCTCTGTGTTTTTCTGACTCGTATTATTACCCCGTGATGAATATAAACCCCCTCTCCAGCTATAGGAGGGTAATTTAGTCAAATTTTGGACAGCTTTTGATTTTTGGCCTATTATTTTCACTGTCTGAAAAAGGGCAATTAGTCTTCTACTTGATGCAATTGCTTTTACTCAGTAGTTGTTCTTTTCTTTTTTTCTGCATGAGCCATCCATTGAGGGATAATAACGGCCCCCAACACCCCCGAAACATTTCCTTTCAGTGGCAGATAATGGCCACTTGCTTGCTTTAACAAGTCTCCTCTATATCCCTATGAATAACCATATGTTTTGTGGCAGATTGGTCATCTTCATTGCACAAATGTATATGCAGATAAACTATCTTAAAGAATGCAATTGGCTGGTGTCTCATTACAACATGAAAACCTCCATTTCTGTTGTGGATTTTATGTGGATTTTAAATTTTGAGAAAAGAATGGAAGATAATTACTCAAGATATTGTATATAAAGCATACATATCAGCTTTTTCAGCTCAAAAGTAAATAAAATGAGTGTTAATTATTTATAAACATACGTATCTAATGAAATTATCAGCTTAATCCTCTCTACAAAAAGGTTTCAAATGATTATTCTTGGGTCTTTTTTCACTCCGTCTCTTGGTATATATCCTTCTCTCACATACAAGGCTGAGGACTGATTCCAACAAATGAAGCCCACTGTACAGCCATCACATAGAGCATATTTGGCTCTCTAATTATAAGTGTTAACACATTGCTTGGAATAATCAGTCACGAGTGCCTCAGCCAAAGACTATTACGTATACACTCTAGCTCTTCCAACAGCAACCACACATACAGTATGATAAAGTGTTTAACTCGTATATTCATCAATTTTATTGAATTACTTAAATTATTTAAATCGCTATAAACTGTCTAAATTGAGAATATAATTATTCTTTTACATTTAAAATCTGTCAGAAAAGTGTCAGATAAATTTTCTCATCTGAAGCTGAACTGATATTTGCTGTCAGTAATCTTTTCATTGCATGATATTTAGGTAAATAAATTCAATATTTGTAAAAATGTAAATGTTCGAAATGTGACATTTAAAACATTTGCTTGAGATTTTTTGGGGATTAAACGTCCACCAATGCAAAAAGGAAGAATACAGTGTGAAGTTCAGCTCTGTACCACTAGATGTCCCTCTTGCTTTAGTCTGGAGGCCTGGTGTTGTGATTGGAGTGTGTGTCTGAGCCATCTGTCCATGACTTGTCTATCCAGACCCCAGGTTCATCCATCATGTCCAGGGGTGCTAGTCTCTCTAAAACCAAACAAGAAAACATTTCTTTATTCCTCCTCTTCATCTCTCCTCTCGGCTCATTCCTCCTTCTCCTCTCACATTCTCCACATTCTCTCTCCGTCTGTCTCTTTCCGCCCCCCCTCCCGCCTTCGATAAAAGGATCACTTTACTGTTTATACAAGGGGATTGGTGTTGTTAACAGGTCTAGGGTAATGGGATCCCTACTGGCAGCCAGGCACGGAGAGGGTCGCACACCCTCCTCTTCCCCACACTCGCACCAGCGATACTCTTCTGATGGATTGCACCCACCATTCATCTAAATTATGTCACTGGCAATGAGCTATCAGTTCAATCTGGCCTTAAACGAAGCACGGGGTTTGTTTCTGTTGACACTTCCTCAGCATTCACTTCTCCTCCTGATTACTGTCAGGGCCTGTAGGAGTGACGCAACTCGGCCAAGCTTGCACCCGGGCCCCCACTCTGATGCACAGTGTGTGTGTGCGTGTGTGTGTGTGTGGCCCTATTTTCACTGCCACTTTACAGCTGTTGAGAAGCAGTTATCAGAAGAGGACTCTGGATTTGCATTCAGCAGCTACAGACTACATGAACCCTGACATTGCTGTACAATTACAACTCATTAGGTGAAACTTTACTCAAAGTGCAAATTGCTTCACCTTTATCGTAAAACCTCTCTTTACGACAAAGGTCAAGCTCTCAACTAGACTTCCAAAGTTAATCATGGCAGAGGGATCAGTCCTGTTCGACAATGATATACAACCAGGTTGACTGTGTAAACAGAAAGGTGTTTCTTCACTCCTGCCATCTTAATCCACTCCAGCCATTTTGGATCCTGCGTTTCTCTTCTCTCCCAGCCTTCCCTGAGCGTCCCCTCCTCCCCCATGTGTTTAATTCCTTTTTCTCCTGGCGTCCCTTAGAAATACTCCCAGCTGCATAACAGATGTCGAATATCCTTCTTTTTCTTTCTTTCTTTTTGTATCCTCCTTTCCCTTTATCTATATAACTCCCCGATGGCCATGACGATGACTGAATTCATAATTCTGACCACACAGCAACACACGAGATACCGCCGAAAACCGTCAGTGCCATAGAGGCTGTAACATCATTTACATTTATTACAGTTCTGTCTGTCTTTCTCTTCGCCGGGCCTTTCTTTCCCCCTTTTTTTATTTCACTCGATGTGTCTCTCGAATTTGCAGTTCGCCTGGAGGAATTCCACCCTCCTCCAGCTCAACGCTTTTGACGAGGCGAGTGATGAGGGACCGCAGACAAAGTGAGAGGGCCCGGAGTGCAAACAGAGAAAAGTTGCTCTCTGTTCTTTCCACTCATTGAGTAAAATTATGCAGAGTTTGATTCATTGAGCAAATTCCTGAAGCTGATTACTTGACCGTTACACTCATTCATCATGTTAAGCTTTAGAATGCGAGATAAAGTCTTCCCCATCTTAAACACACAAAAACACCTCACACTTTTTTTAACTAGATGGGGGTGGAGAATAACAAACAAGCAGAAATTGAGAAAAGAGAAAATGAGGAGACCAACATTACGCTGGTTTTGTGATTCGCTGGTTAATTGAGCCTATCTAACACGTTGTTAGCTTGTTATTTCAGACAAACAACCCAATAAATGTTCCCCAGATTACATTATTACAGTTGTAAAATGTACCCAGGGAATCAGTTCCTCTATATAAAAAAAAACCCCTCGTGATCATGCCTCCCCCATACTCATTGTTTTTTATTGAGTTTTTCACCCACAGGAGCCAAATATAGAACTAAAGCCGAGCTGATAGAAATAATGTGCAATACTTAGTTTTGAATCTACACTCCCATACGGCTTAAAATGCACGTTTTACCGATGCCTGACAGCAAGTTCACAAGACTTACAAAAGAAAGCCCTTTCACAACATTTGCGTCATTCCTTTGATGTCTAGACGTTATATGTTTCTTTTTTTTCTTTTTTTTTTGAGAAACTAAAAAACCCAACATCTGACGGGCTAGTGTGTCATCTCCTAAGAGAGAGGTACTTGACTGAAGTCACTGTGCAGACAGTACAAAGCTTCCACATTGGTCCATATTCATGAAGGTGTAGCTATTACTGACATATTTTCTTATGGGAACAAATCACCAGTAGGGTGTAAGAAGAAGCTGTGGCGTACACTACAGTCTCTGGAGCTTTGTCACATTCAGCTGATCTGAGTCCGGTCTTTGTGCGCCTGTCGTGTGGGGAAGTTCCCATGGGCGGGACAGCGATTCGGCCCCCGCCTCCCTGATGAGAGTCAGTGGGTGGATAGTGAGACGGAGGGCTGAGTGAGTAAGGGATTAGGGCGACAGAAGGTAAGATGTAAGGTGAAGATCAAGGAGGTTCAACAGCAAAAGAAAAGTGCAAAAGTCAAAGAGAACTAAAGAGACAGAATGAGAGAGCATCTGTTGTGTCTTGTGTACTCAGCAGTTTGGGTTGGGCCTCCAGTCTTTCAGTTTTACAGTCTCAAATGGATGATCTATTTCTGGGAGGGGAGGAAAGTCAAATCATGGCCTGTGAGACAACTGGCTCCTGGGCACAAATATGCAAAAGGCCTCACCACCTCCCCTATATAGGAGGAAGACACACAGATCTTTTGGTGGTTTTGTCTATTTTTTCCACTTTGTGTCATGTGTTTTTTTTTTTTTTTGTTATTGTAATGCATCTCTGTAGTGGTTTAGTGTCTCTTTGAGGTAGGCATATATTATATTTGTGCCTGTTTTTAGTTGTTTTATGACTTTTTCTAATCATTTCATCTCAGTCACTTGTGTCTTTTTGTAGTTCCTTTGCACCTTTTTTTGAATGTTTTGTGTGAGACAATTGCGTATTTTCTGGTCATTTTATGTCTCTTTTTGGTTGTTTGTGGTCTCTCTGAAGTAAGGATTTGGGTGTCATTTTGTATGTCTTTATGGTATATTTGTGTCTTTAATATTTTTGTCTATTCTTAGTCATTTTGTGTCTCTTTATAGTTCGTTTGCATCTCTTTGTGGTTGTTTTGTGTCTCTTTGAGATAATTGTGTGCCTTTTTGGTGATTATATGTCTCCAAGTGGTTGTTTGGTGTCTCTTTGAGGTCCTTTTGTATCTCTTTGGTGTATATTTGTTTCTTTTAAAATTTTCTTTGTCTCTTCTTAGTTTTTTTTCTGTCTCTTTTATGTGGTTTTGTCATTCAGTCTCTTTTTAGTTTCTTTACATCTTGTTTCTGAGGTAATTTTGTGTCTCTTTGTTATTTGTTGGTTATTTGTTTGGTTGTTTTATCTCTTCCTAGTAATTGTTTTGTCTCTTTGTAGCTCATGCTCCACCTCTTTATGGTTGATTTGATCTATCTGATGTAATGCTGTGCCCCATTAAGGTATGTTTGTGCATTTTTTGGGTTGTTTTGTGTCTGTTTGAAATAATTGTGGGTCTTTTTGGTTGTTTTGTGAGTTGTTGTTATTGTTGTTGTTGTTGTCATTTTGTGACTCTCTGCTGATGTTTTCCGTCTCTATGAAGTTCCTTTGCATCTCTGTGTGGTTATTTTGTGTCTCTCTCAAGTTTCTCTAATGTATATTTGTGTCGTTTTTGGCCATTTTGTCCCTTCCTAGTTATTTTATGTCTCTTTGTAGTTTCTTTGCACCTCTTTGTGGTGCTTTTGTGACTCTGAGGTCATTTTGTGTCCCATAAAGGTGCATTTGCACTCTTTTACATCGTTATGTGTCTCTTTGTAGTTCCTTTGCAACTATTTGTGGTCATTTTGAGTCTCTTTTCGGTCATTACATGTTAATTTGAGGGACATTTTGAAGTTAAAGCCCAGGGGTTCCCTTGACACTTCAGGCCCCTGGGCCTGAGCCCGCTTGGTCTGTTCAGTATTCCATCCATGGTGCAATCCTTACTCTACTCCATGCAGCTGTAAAAACTACAAATGGTAACAAAATCATGATAAAAGTATTTCATCAGAAAATCCTCCAGAGAGGGGACGCACCCTCCATGTGCACACTCTACGATAGCCTTTAAATTACAGAGACATTGGGTACGTATGCTAGAAGAGAAAGCTGCAAGTGTGCCAGCAATTAGTCAGTAGCTGTGGGTGTCATCACTATTCTCAGTTTCCGTTTTCATGATGAATTCATTGTGATTCCTGCAAATGCATTGACAATTTTAAGTGTTTGTTGACTACTTGCAAACATATGACCTTAACACACAGCGCTATTGATCACTTACACTGATTGTTTTTCTTGTGTTTGTTGGGACCATTGCTCTCTTTGCCAATATTCCTCCTCCTGCAGGATGACATTGAACATGCGCCGAGTTGAGCACACATGGGAGTGAGGGTTAGCAACAAGTCAATAACCGAAACACAGCAGAGCAGTGAAGGTTATAGAGGTGCTGTATGCATGCAGACTGCTAAATGTGTGACTACCTGTGTGCCTGAGCGTGGCTGCCTGCCTGGCTTCTGTAGTCTGTTGTGAGGCCTAGGTATTCCTCCTCTACCTCATTAGTGCTGATTTACGCCACAGCTAGGTGAAAGCAGGCAGGATGGACCTCCCACCTCCCCCACACACTCATACACACTCTGCCCCCCCCATCTCTCTCTCTCTTCTTCTCCTCTCTTTCCCTATCTCTCTCCTTCTCATTCTCCTGCCGCTCACAGACAATGGGGCCCTGGAGAATACCGGCTTGTGCTGAATTATTCAAATCAGCAGTGGCAGCAAGCCGGAGAGCAAAGGAGAGAGGCAAGGAGGTAGAGGAGAGAGAGGGGAAGAGAGGTAGAAAGTGAGAGAATGCAGGATGATGGGAAGAGGATGTGGAGGGGGAGAGAGAAACAGACAGAGAGAGAGAGAAAGGCATTGTAGAAGTGGTGAATCTCGTTGTCTCTGCATGCAAATAGCCTCTTGCTCCTCACTCCCTCCTGCTCTTTTTCCCTCTCTATGAGTCACCCCCTGCCCTTCACTGCTTCATTAATACACATCTGTACCTCGGCCCTCCCCTCCACCTCCTCTCTCCGCTCCCTCCTAGTGAGGAGGAAGAGAGAAACAGAGGAGTGGGGGAGGAGGTGGTGGTGGTGTGGGTGAGGAGGGTGGGAGGTGGGTAGGCGCTCGACAGCAGCAGCAGCACGCTGTTGGCAGGAGGAGAATGTGCCGGTAATTAGCCAGCACCGGTACAGACGAAAAAACCCAGGAAGGAGAAAGGAGAAGAAGAGGAAGGGAAAAAAGAGCAAAGCTCTGAAAACAAGCCTCCTGCCAGGCTAAACTCCCCAGAGGCGAGACCTGGACATGTCGGTGTGCAGTCTGGGAACAAAGGAAGAAGAGGAGAGCTGGGGAAAAGATGGGAGGCTGAAGAGTGGGCCCATGACAGCACCTGCAGAGATGGAGAATTTGATTGTGTCTGTGTGTGTATGTGTGTGTGTGTGTGTGTGTGTGTGTGTGTGTGTGTGTGTGCATGTGTGCGTGTGTGCGGGCATGTCAGCATTATTTTCGTGTGATTGTGTATGCCTCTCAGTGAAGGATGCCTTCAGATGCACAGATACAAGATTCATCACCAGAATGTCTACCTCAGACTGTAGGGTAACAGCTATGTTTATCTGCCTTATATTTGAAATAATCTGCTTCAAAATTACAAAGAGATTCTCCTGTCAAGACAAAATCCCTCCAATGCTGATTGGCTGTCTAAATCCACTACCAAAATCAGCCTCAGTCGGGCTGCACAGCGTCAGATAGTTAGACAAGAAGCCACGAGAGGCCAAGGTTTACTGTTATTAGTAAAGCCAAAAGTGTGAGTTAATTTATAATTTATAATAATAATCACAATATTCTCCCCAGAAACATAGTTGTTGAACAGGTGGCTAAACAGCATTAAAGTATATGAACGCTGATCACTGGTGATGGTGTTAATATTCCTGCATTCACTTAACAGCAGCTTCAAACATGACTCAGCTAATCATCCTGCACCATTATTTATCACAACATGCAACAGACAGTTTCTGCCTTGATAATGCTAACATGGCAGATGGCACCTCCTGAGGTCACAAAGGTGTGATTTCCCACAGTGATGTGAGATGAAAAAGGAACCTTATCGCCCAGTGTCGTCGAAGGTTAATGAACTTAAGTCTAATGAAGAGACTCTGACCTGTCCTTACTAATTAACTAAGAGCCTCTAAATTTTACCGCCAGTTTTTTTTTTTTTTTTTTTAATACAGAGCTACTAAAAACGGGCGTCAGTGGAGACTCAGTGTGTGTGTGAGTGTGTGTGTGTGTGTGTGTGCGTGTGTGTGTGTGTCTGTGTCTGTGTGTGTGCAAGAGAGAGAACTTGACCCTTGAGTCCTTTGCTAGCCTCATTAGTGAGAGGACTTGGTTCATTAAATGATGTGAGCGAGCGGTGTGGGCTAAGCGCAGATCACACACTGAGAGGCTGTCCCTGTATTTTTCTTTCGTTAATTTAGTGTTTTTGTAGAGGAAAAATGAAATGAGGTTTGTCTCACACCTGAGACAAAGATGCATTTAACTGTCACTGCAGGTCTGTGAGAAGTGTGTTATGGGTTCCTGCTCACCTTCCAAAAACAATGTGTTTTGCAGCCAAGCACATCAAACAGCCTAATTGGTTTATCTCACTTTCTGTTGGAAGGTGGGTTCAAAACAGTAAAGTTTCTTTGATGGTCCGAGTATTACAGTCAAAATGACATATGGATTATATACTATAATGATACTGCAGCTACATGCAGCTTTGTCTGGGTGGATGTTTCTCATCGCATCTGTTGAATGACAATTTAGGGTTGGCATTGTTAGAAGACAGTTGTCAACTACCATGCGGCATTACTGACTGGAGAACATCGTATCTCTGTAGAACGCAAGATATGTTTTGCCAACAAGCATTGGTTATCTATCATCAAGCATTCAAGCATTCTGTCCCTTCACAACATCTAAAATGTAATTTTATAGTTAAGTTTGTTTCCACTCAGAAAGTGTAATCTACCAAGGTAGGTTTTGCAATTTGCAAATCCTATGATAGCATTTGCAAATTTCAAATATCACTATAAATGGCTAATAGCTGCCAGTGGGTGGACTGAGTTTAGGTAAGAGGAATAAGAGAGCCAACCAAGGAGGGCCATTGCTTCGCTATCCCAGGATTTGCAAATTTGTTGCCTGAAAGGTAGAAGCCTAGCTTGCTAACCTAAGCACTAATCCCCAACAGACGTTACATTTCCATCCTGTTCTACCTGCTGTTGGCAGCCCTTGATGCTCAATGTTGTGTTGCATGTAAGGGTCTATCTGGCATTAACTCTGTCATTACTGGGCTCACTCAAGCGATGGCAAATGACTAGTATAACTCACAGAGACAGGTAGTCCTGTAACCTCAGCACTCCGTAGGCTACATGACTGCATGTTTCATATGACACAAAGTAACATACTGAGTGCTAAAATCACAGCTGCGACTAAAGCTTTTCTCTTATGCTCGTGCTGAACACAGTGGCGTGGGCCTCTGTAGATGGAGTGCGAGCTAGAAGCATGCATGGAGGTGTTTATGCTCAATACAATGTTAGCTGCGTTATGCCCCAAAATGACAGGGGTACGTACAAAAAAAATACTCTTGCATAAGCAAGTCAATGAATGTTACCAAAAGAGCATTATCAGAAAAGAAGTTAACATGAGAACAGTATCATTGTCTTGCAACAAAAAGTCTCCTCTTGCACTATAATGGCTATTTCCGTCTAAGAATATAAAGTCTAAGGCATCCATGTTGAAATGAAGAGCGCAGTGCACAGTGGCCACCTAGCTGCAAAAATTCAGAGGAGCACAACCATGCACCATGACTATAGCTGATATGAAAGCCGGGATGGTGTCGGTTTTTGGTGTGAAAACCTCACTCCACAGACACAATGACAACATAAAGCTGGCTTAAGCTCTAGCAGTGACCAGCAGCCTTGCAGCTGAATCACTTCCTGCTGAAACTGAAGAGATATGATGGACTATTTTTAGTGCCTGTGCCCACACAGGAAAATTCACGCTCCCTGAAGAACAATAATGTCGGTGGCAGTGGGTTTTTTTTGTTGTTGTTGTTTTTTTTTATGTGTATAGCCTACTTACAATGCACTTATAGTATTTGGCCAAAGCGTTTTGATCCTGCAATAAAAATTTAACTTAAATTGAATTTCAGTTTGACACTGCAAATGTGTTTCATGCTCATTTTCGAAACTTGCAGCTTGACAACAACACAAAAGCTGTGAGACAAAAATGTAGAAAGTAGAAGTCTGATGTGGAAGTACAATATGTCAAAACTCACAGTTTAAAGGCACTGAGCACATCCTGCTATGCTCCTTCCTTGCTATCATTGATGTGTGGTGGCCTCTCGTGACTTGGCTGTGGATCGATTCAGCCCCATGCGCCTGAGAGCGTCAGGCCCGTCCAGCCGTGCGGAGCCCCAGGAGAGACTGGCTGTGGTTTGACATGCTCGATGCTTCCCTCCAGCACAGCAGCAGCAGCCATCCGGCCCCGGCCAGCCTCCCTGACGTCCCCACACAACGCATGGAATGTCAGCCCAGTGTGCTCTACTGGGAGCTGGGCTTGGCAGTGCTGGGTACAGGGCTCAGATGGACCGCTGATAGGGCCTTCTGCCCAGCAGCCCCATGAGGGCAGGTAGAGAGGGTAAAGAAGACAGGTGTGTTTATGTTCCACTTGTTGCCCCCCCTCCTTTCCCTCTCCACAGAGGCCAGGACAGATGCCCATGACATTGATTTTGGAGGAGGCAAAGACAGAAAATCAGACAAAGGGGAAAAAAATGGTACATGGGATGAAGGCAGAGAAGGGAAAAGGTGATGTGATGGTATGAAAATTGATCTCATAAACTGCTCAATAAAAATCAATAAAGGATTCCTGTAGGATGCAGTTTGTGACAAAGGCTTCCCCTCTGCAAACAGGCCTGTGCATACGATTTCCTCTGCTAATGCATACCCAGCCTGAGGCAAGAAACACATTTCCAGGAAATCCATTTTTCTCAATGTTCCCTGGGCAGTTTTGAGTAGTCCCTTCATAGTCATCAGAGCCTTTTTGGAAAATTAAATGAATACTACACCATGCTCCTGGAACAAGCATTATGCAGGGTGTCTAGGTTGACGACTGAAGCGGAGTCAGGTCGTTTGGCTCAGCAGGTTGCAAGGCTTTGAGTAATCAGGGTTTGGGGATTCTAATTAGGACAATTAAGTCCTAATTACAATGTAAACACATTCTGCTGCCAAAACCCTAGACCCCTAGAGTGAGGCCTCTGTACCGTAGCCTCCCATTCTGCTCCGCTGTCTAAAGAACAGCATGGCCCCCATACTGTGCAGACCTAACACAGATTTAGCTGCTGTAAAGTACCAGCAGAAAACTACCTATAGACGAGACATTTAACCTTAAACCATCAACAATAGGTTCAACATACTTTTAACAAAGATTTATCTGCTAATACTTTAAAAGCCTTATACATTTCCACTGACAGGAAGATTTTTATAATATATAACTGAGTTTTTTTTTGTGGTTACTAATATGGGCAGATTATAAAGATTATGGGTTCCTGGGCACAAATATCCCGAGCCCGATCAATTCTCCTAAATAAGATAAGGACACGTAAACTTTGCAGTGGTTTTGCGTCTCTTTGTGGTAATTTGGTGTCTTATTGTGGTGGTTTTGTGTCTTTTTGCAGTCATTTAGGTTTCTTTGAGGTAATTCTGTGTCTTATTGACATAGTTTTCTGACTTTTGTTTTTTGGTCATTTGGTGTTATTGTGTCATCTTTTTGTGTCCCCCTGTGGTTGTTTTCTCTCTCTCTGCAGTAGTTTGGTTTTTTTTTTTAACTCTTTGTATTGTTTTTTTTCTATTTTTAATGTTATTTTGTGTCTCTCTGAAGTGGCTTCGTACTCACTGTAGTCATTTTGTGTCTGTTATTTTGTGTCTCTTAACAGTTGCTTTGCACCTCTTTGTGGTTGTTTTGCCTGTTTTTGATGTTATTTTGTGTCTCTTTGAAGTGGCTTCGTACTCACTGTGGTCATTTTGTGTCTGTTGTCATTTTGAAGCTCCTCCTGGTTGACATGTATTGATTTGAGGGACATTTTGCAGGTGAGGGCCAGAGAAGCTAAATGTAGGCCTATTTCAATTGTGAATATATGTGGAAAAATGCCGTTTCTGTTCACTGTGTGCATTCAGTATTGGTGCACTATGATGTGCATATAGACACACGCAAGATCAGCCTGTGGTTAACATATTTCATCCTGTGCACACACATGAATTGTTTTTGTTTTTCTTTGTTTATCTGCCAAGGCTGTAACCATGCAGTCAACATTCAGGGCAACTTAATCTGCCCAGAGTTCTGGGATCCAAATCAAAATTTGAAAGCTAAATTCCTACTATATTATATGATTTATCATAAGCATGTACAGCTATACAGTACATTACACGAATATGGACTTTACATGGGCTATCTGACAAATATAGGATAATAAGGACATTAATGTTGTTGAATAGGTCTGTGAGCTGTGTTCTGCTGGGTTATGGCTACACCACTTAAACAAGCAACATGCAGAACTGCAGTGCACTGTAATACTCCAACCAGTAATGGTAATTTGATAACAATTTGTAAGTATGATGACATTTGATGATTATGTGTAACAGTGCATGGTTGCCTGTTGTAACATAGCAATATTTTTTCAAATATATACATTTTTTAAATCTATATATTGAGGTAGGGGGTGAGGGAGATGTGTCTGCCTCAATTTAACTTTTAATTACTGTGTTGATATGTTCTTTGAAATTTTTATGAACATGTCATCTTTCATCCTACAGCTTTGGATACAGACTGAAAATGACTTTAATTGCATATAGCTTGTATTGTAGATGTATGAATGTGAACATAGGTAAGAGTGTTTTAGGGGATTTGATTGTGGACAAAAATACTGATAAACGATACAAGTGCATTTACCCGTAGCTGTGATACAGCATGAAAAATACTGTCACTGATAGAATAGTAAAGTCGCTGATGCAAAAACTAATTCTCAACATATCATCATCTGACCAATACCAACATGTAACAACCATGCAAAAAAATATCCCCTCAACAGATGACACTACACATGGCTGCTGCTGCTGCTGCTGAAAATAGAGGGGGCGCAAACAGACAGAGGCACCAGACAGGACAGTGCTGTGTTGTTCTCCCATCAGCTCTAGAGGCTCAGAGATGAGAAACATACAACGAAGGAGCTCCTTAGAGAGAGAGCAGGGAGGTGACAGGGTGTCAGGGTGCTGTCACCACCCAGGATCGGGATTGTTTGCAGCAGAGAAAGGAAAGTGGTTTGCTGAGGTCAAAGAGCCACCATGAGCTGTTATGCCTTTGAGGGAAAAAAAAAGTATTCTTAGACTTTTAAGCCTCAGCTTTTCCCATCTTTAATATTCTGATGATTTCCCTCTCTCCATCTCTGCATCATTCTCAAATTTCATCATTGCCTTTTTTCCAGTAAGTCCCTCTCAGTGCAATTGGCAGTGGGCCTGATGAGGCCGTGAACTATATATAGTCCCTGATGTCCAGATTCTTTCCTACAAAGTCATTTGATGTAACATGTTGCATGTATAAAGTAATGTAATGCAACATTTTTATCTTGATAAAATGTCATTTGATATTTTCTTCCTCTGACTGATATTATTTCTGAAACCCTTGTAAAATGCTGGCCATTCTCCAGACAATGTTAAGGCCCACAGAGAGAGATTTGTTGTACATTTTATTATGTGTTAGGGACCTTTCATGCTAGTTTTTAGTACAGCAGGGATCCTGGCTGCCCTTCCACACCCAGCCCACCTCCAGTACCACATAAGCACCCTAATTGTCACGCCACTTCCCATTACACATGTCATTCCTCATGCCACGCTCCCATGCCCATGTGCCTGGCCAGCTGTTCAGAAAGGGTTGGAGAGCAAGGACAGGGCAAGGTGTCACTGTTTCCATGTACTTATGTCACTTGAACTTTGGTGTTAAATGAACAATAATTAGTTTTGGTCAAAGTTTTTCTGGCCCGATAAAAAAAATATATTCTGTACATGTTGTAAAGATTATACTCTGATCACTGTTGCATACTGGACAAATCACTTTTTTATGAATAGTCAAGGAATGATTTATGTTACCAAATATCAACATGTTCTCACTCCTCACTCATCAAATATGGCAGCTTGGTCAGTGGCCCTATACCTTTCAAATAATGACGCTCTGAATAACTCTTTAGCAGCAGTTTTGGATGTGTAAGTTTCTGTTTGTTCAGCATGTTTTCATTCCGAAATCGTTAAATACCCTGCTTTTTCAGTGATTTCGGCGTCAGACATCAATGTCAAGTCACCTTTCACAGTGTTTTGATACAAAGCTGGTCAGTCAGATGACACCTGTCGTGACAGTATAATACGTGGATGGGCAGCATCAGTTCATAAGGCAGCCGCAGGGCAACTGTAGCGGCAGTATGATACTGCTCCAGACAGCATCAGTTAAAAATATTGCTGGTAAAGACGTAATATAATGAGCTGGAAAGTCCCTATAAGGTGGGCGGGTCCTACAAACTCCGAACTGTCACTCAGGAGCCCGATGTTCACCTCCTATACGGATGTAGAGCCAACTGTGATTTTTTTTTTTTTTAATGTAACCACGTGCTTTTGTTGCCTAAACCTGACCATGTGTTTTTGGTGACATCCCAGCATTGGTTGCGGCAGCCTGGAATGTTAACAGCGGGTGCAAGAAGATACCTAGCACGTAATATATAGACGTGAAATCCACAGACAAAGCAGGGACATGTGACAACTTGGGATAAGAACATGTTGGCTTGTTATCTGGGATATTCTGACTTCATATTGTTACAGTGAGATGAAGTGGAGATGTCTTGTCCAATTTTTTTTAAACAGTCCATGGTCGTTACATACATACTGTGCTTTTTTAAACTAACTACTGCTGTGTTCACAGGAAATGTAGGTTTGGACACCAAGACTACTTAGTTAGAATTAGGAAAAGATTATAGTTTGTGTTAAAATGATGTTGACTTTTGGTTTGACACAGGACACAGCGGTCTCCAAGGTAAAAGTCCTGTGTTAGTTTGGCCCATCCACCCCAACCACCTTTCCACAGGGATTTTCTAGTTCTTTATACTACATGGCACAAATGACTTTACAGTAGAGTTGGTTAAAGGCCCAGTGCGTCTCATACAGATGCTTAAAGATGCCTTTTATGTTTGTATCAGATGTCGAGGGCCACTGACCAAGTTGCTGTCTCTGACAAGCTGGGAGTGAGAACAGGTTCCAAATATCTTTTTAAAAAGTATAACTGTTTTTATATCAAGTTTGTGTTATTTTAGTTGTGTAATTGCAGGTGTCACTTTTTAAATGTTTGAGTTCTCATTGTGAATGCAACTTCACAAAGATCACATTTTTCCCAGGTTCCTCACTGAGGAAAAATATAATCACTGTCAGTTCTCAGCCTTGGGAAAAAGGCAGTGTTAAGTACATGAGGAATACATTTGAACAGCTTGATATTAGACAGCTTTTGTTCTGTCTCATTACCTTGGCAAATGTAATCTAGGACTCCAAGAGACTCCCGTCCTTTTGAGCGCATTTGCTCCCCGTGATAGTATTTCCCCCGTGCGCTCCTTCCTCTCTGAGAATAGCTGGACCTGACAACTCCTCCACCCCCACCTGCCACCACTTGGACAGAGCAGAAACTATATTCGGCAAATGAGGCAGGGAACAGAGGCCATGGTTGAATGGTCCTAAGGTGAAGGCGAAGGCTGTGGCTAGGGGAGCGGGAAGGAGGACCAGAAGCCTTTCAAAATGAGACTGTTTCACAGCCATGATGATCTCACTTCCTGCTGGGCAGGTCTTGCAGAGCGACCTGTGATGTTGTTGCTGAAGCTGAGAGGCTGGTCTGAAGCCCCTGGAGAAACAGGAGGTTTGTGGTGTAATGCGGGGGTGATGAAACAAGAAATATACACAGTCACAGAGATGCATACATGCATGATGCATGCATACATCACCGTTGGACAGAGAGGGGGAGTGAGAAAGAACATCTCAGTTTTCTTAATTTCCACAAGCTATTTCTGTATTATTCGTGACATAACTACAGAGAGACATTTAACCTCTCCAACATCTCAGTATCTTAAGTCATATTGTGTGTATGTGCTTGCATGTGTTTATTTGCTGGGCTTTTATGCACTTAGTTAAATAATTGTTTGGCGTGAGACAGATTTGTGAAGAAAACTACAGTCAGCTGCTGCAGTTGCAATTATTAAAATGGCTGTTAAATTTGTTCATTAGCACTGAATGAAAAACATCATCAGTCTGTCATAATGAGGATGTGCTCTGTGGCTAGAGTGCAAAGTGTAGTTATGATGGTGGTGGAGCAAGCTGGTCATCCATCATGTAGATTTTCATTTATGATTTTAAAAGGAGCATCATTTCCAGTTAAAAAGTTGCTAGTGGTAGTTGTTAAAATGCATCAAATACAAACCACTTCCTTTAAAGCCACTATAATCACTTTATTCTTAACAACGACTCACATGACTTGCTTGTCTGTGAAGAGAACAACAGAGAATTATCACCTGACTCTGTTGTTTCTTTTCAGCATCTTTCAACTTATTGTTTTTCTTTTCCAACCCTTAACTTTATAATCAAAGTTGACTCTCATTGTCACTATTAACTGCATTTTTGGCAGCAAGAGACAGCAGGAGGCAGCGGTTTTCAGCAAAAAAGCTGTTTGGCTCTAAACCCACTGTACGCCAGAGTCTTACAGGGCTCTGATTTTCAGGACCCGCCCCCTAACCACAACCACAACATGCAATACCGCATCTGCCCTGCTACCCACAAACATGACCAATAAATTCCCCACCCCAATGCGACCTGATGACACAAGATCCGCAGCCCAAACCAAAGCTGCAAATCCTACAATAACCATGTGGTGTTCAAAAATAATTTTGTGACATGATGTGGCTGACATTCCATTTGGCACCAAAGAGAGCATCAGCAGTCATAAGGTAAAAGATTAAAACATTTAATTAAATTATTATTATTATTCTCATTTCATTTCAATAAATCTATCATCCACCACCCTCGATCCAACCGGCACTAAGACAAATCACCACCTGCGAATCACCTTTTTTGCAGGTCACCCCCCAGGTACCTGACCTGATGCAGGACTGCCAGACTGCCCAGCACCAAATGGCAGACAGACAAACTTAACAACTAGCTGGACACCATAGTAAAGCCATAACAGCTAAAGAGACAGGTATTTTTTTAGAGCTGTCTGAGCTGGTGGAGACCAAAACAGAGCAAAACAGAGAGAGTGATTTGACATACATTTGTCAAGGGGCCAGAAAGACAACTTCAAATCAATGCTTTTGTTGCCCCCTAAAAAAGTCTTCTGATGTGTAACAGATGTCAGTTCTACAGTAGTGGTTTGTTTGGACTCAAGAGTAGAACTGGGTAGTTAGCATGAGTTAACATTTGAACAAAAACAAGTCAATTTGATGTTGAAATCCTCCTCGGGCAGCGCAATTTGAAGACAGTATTAAATGCTCGTCACCAAAGATGTCACCAGAAAATGAGCGCAGTGTGTGGTCGTGTGGTTAACTTATTTCTTTCATTTTTATGCAGTTCCAGTTGTTTTTGATTTTTAAGTGAGGTCATGTAGCAGAAAATGGCTCTGAAAAAGAGTCTAAAAAGGGGGAGCTTTAAGTATTTATGCGATGAAATATTTATTCAAACAAAAGAGGTCTGTATTTTATTAGGCAAAAACTGCAAAGTTACATTGATTTTAGATGAGGCAAAAATCGCTGCACCCATGTGTTATGTCTTTATGGCTACAGACATTTAAGTGAGGGTGATTATTCTGCAGATCAGATGTTGGTTTGGCTGTGCAGCTTAGATCATCCTGGGGATTTAAAGGCCTTTTGTGTACAGCATGTTGATCTAATTCCTTCTCAGAAAGTTTCTGCTTAATTCAATATACAGTAATGCTTGAACTGCCAATTCCCCTGCAGCTGGACATAAACTTTTATTCATCTGAATAATCATCTATGAATCGTGGTTCATAAAACAAATTGTCGTTGTAAAAGACATAAAGACATTTTGCGGGCAGCAGAGAGATTGTGGAGTGAGAGCTAGTTGGAAAGGAGGAGATGCCGTCGTCTTGTGTGCAGAGCCTTTCTTGTGCTGCTTCCTCTTTTATGGTCTGACCTTTCTCTTAATTGGCTGCCATGTCTTTACACTGAGATTCTGTTGGTCTCCCAGCCAAGTAATTTCTCCCCCTCTCTCAGCTAAAGCGTCTCCCTCTGACCCATAAATTGGAAGTGCTTTAACCTTTCCTGAGTGTTCACTTTATAGTGCACTCTTTATTCTTTTATTATGCAGATGAGATGGATTTTCAAATTTCAAAAAGGGACTGGTATCACTCACACCTGCTTTTATTAAATACCTTTCATTCCCGAATTTGTGTTTTAAGACAAAATTTATGAAGAGAGCACAAAATAAATGACAGAAGAATGTTAATTGGCTCAGCACAGTTAATCTCTTTAAAAGAGAAAACAACATGACTACGTAAAGATGCACATGCTGCATCATTGCATGCTGTATTATTGCCAATATTTCCAAGAGATTAAAAAAAATATCATCTCCTCATTATAGTCAATAATCCGTAATTCACCTAAATCAGCTGGTATGTAATATTCCCCACAAAAACAGATGCTTAAAACAATCAGAATCAGAAATGATGGCCTAGTTTGCTTATTTCATCCAGTTATCTATAAAAGCCATTACGTGTGCATTAATCAGCCATCTATTAGACTAAACAAGGGTAATAATATATCTGTGAAAGTGTATGTGTGTGCTTGGGGTGTAATATACTTGATGTATTGATATGTTTATTTCAATTTATTTCAAGACCTCATCCTGCGACTCTGACCCCGAAATCAATACCTCCATTTATGGTCCACCACCTTCAATCAATTCTGCCCCCGTCTCCTCTCCACGATGGACTGCCTCTGACTGGACACATGTAAGCAGAGCTCCACAAGCTCTGACTTTCTTTTTTTCCTCACTTCAGCTGGCTGCCTTCTGTGTCACTGTGCAGTGGGAGGTAACTGGTCACTCAAATCCTAGATTGGCTGCTGGTCATCATCCTACAACTTTTCCACGGCACTCTTTGCCACTCTTTGCTCTCCTGCCCTCCTTTCTCTGCGTCCTCCTCCTTTTTTCACCTCCCTGCTCTGCTCGTGACTGGCAGCTATATGGCTCTGATTCATGATAAACAAAGCACGCAGCCAAAGGCAGACTGAGAGAAGCACATGCTGAACAAATGCGAATGGCCCTTAGTTCTGTCACGAGCTTCTTCTCTTTCCACGCTGCACACTCTGTGTCATCGTTCCTGGGCATACTTATCTGCAGAAATGTATAATCTCATTCCTATGAAATATAGATGCTGTGTACATGTAGATACGGTGAAGCATCCCTTTGACCACACTGCAAAAATTGCATTTCTACCAACACAAGCACAGCTGTTAAGAACATCGCCTGGCCCTGGCATTGGAGATTTAGCCGTTTAGCTCGGTCACCTCTTTTTAGAAAAGCATAAGGTTGAGAAAAGCCAGGAGGTTTTTATTCTTCTTAAAAAGCATGCATGAGCTGGCAGTATTGCTCAAACAGCCCTTTGCCTCCTCTGGATTTATTAGCCAATTTCCACTACCATTGTCTTTCACTTCAATCTCAGAAGTGAGGGTGCAGCAGGCAGAATATAGGGCTGCAATCATCTGAGTGTGTGGCGACAAAACCTCCAGCGCTCGCACCTGGAACTCAATAGATATTCATGAACATTCTCGTATTTAGAGAAGGAAATAACTTAATACCGACAGTGTCGATGGAATAATAGCCATTTCCTGCCTGACTTGCAGCCCCTCAGAAAATGAGATTGCGCTGGCCGTCATTTTTCTTGTCTGCTGGGTGTTTCCATGCAGGGGTCTATGGCTGCGGCTATGCTCCCTGCATTGGCAATGAGGTGCAGATAGAGAGAGGTGAAAGAAATAGGGAGGGCGAGAGAGGAAGAGCGAGACACAGAGAGAGTTAGAGCAAGTGAGATTGGGCGGGAGACGGAGGATTTGTTGTTAGATTTTTACCATGAATAAAAATGGAGGTTAAATAGAAAATAAAAACATAAAATAGAGCCGAATCATGTGTTTCATTTTCTAAAACGCCAACATGGTGTCCTCTCATCTCGCCCCGCTTTCTTGATGTAAAAGACCTCCTGGGTTTTAGAGTAAACAGGACACAACTGGACCCAGCCCAGAGATGCTGCTCCCTGGCTGAGCCAAGGAAAATATTTCATTCATACCATGATTAAGATTGATTACTTCTCTGAGGGAACGAGAGTGTCCACTAAGGAAGAGAGAGTTCGAAAAAAAAGGAGAGTGAGGAAAAAGAAGATAGAAGAGGGAATTGAGTGACGGGAAAGGATGCCTGACCTGAGAGACAAAGGAATCTTTCAAACTATTCCTTACCATTACTCGGCCTGTCACGTTACCCTCCGCCACCGCTCTTATAAATTAACCATCTCACAGAGGAGCTCAATCCTGCAACCCTCTCTCTCCTCCACAATTAGGTTTCTCCTCTTTGTAAGCCTTCCTTATCTCTCTGCTTTTACTCAGGCCTTCATCAGCACGAACATACATCACGATTTTCCTTTTCGTTCCATTCTTATTCAGGCCTTCATCCTCACGAGTGCGCAGCATTCATCATGAGTTAGAGAAGGTCTGTTTAAGATTCTAGGTAGGGTTGTTGCTTCACGGAAAACCTACAGAAACATACATTTGGAGCTATAAGAAATGAAAACGCCCACTAAGACAATGCATTTTCAAATTGGTAGTCGACTGAACCCAGACCTTTTTCATCTTGACCTGCCATGTTGACCTGTGGCTTTCTCTGCTGCTGAGTGATTATAATAGAATTAAGAACTTTTAGTGCTAGCATAAAAAGATTGCAGCGCTGAGAGCACAGACGTAGGGATTCACTTTGTGTCTCTGTAGAGAGGCATGGATGGATTACTGGATGGGCCAACCAGGCACAGGCCCAGGTGCCAAAAGTGTCACAGCCTTTCTTGGCCACTCCCAAAATGTCACTCAAGTGAACACATACAGACCTTAATGAGACAACAAAAAAGATAGAGATGCAAGGGAACTACGAAGAATTAGGAAATGACAACGAATTGCAAAGGAACTACAAGGAGACACTAAACAACCAAAAAAGGCAAAAATATACTTCAAAGAAATAAAATTACTTCAAAGAGACAAAAACGACGGCAGAAAATGCAAAGAACTACAAAAAGCCATGAAACAAAAGAGACCCAAAATAATCAAAAATATGCAAATACATCTCAAAGAGACACAAATTTACACAACTGAGGAAATGCAAAGGAAGAGACTGAAAACGACCAAAAACCCACACGAATCAGGCTGTTAAGACTATGAGACATATGTTCAGAACCGTGTTAACTGAGTCATTTAAAGGTTTTCCCTCACCATGATTCTTTTCCTAAGCCTAACCTCTGTATCTTTATATTAATTATGCAATTTTAGGTTATGCTAAGTCATAGGATATCATACGAACAGTTGTGTGTGCATTTTCATAGGATATTATAAGAACTGTTCTATAAGGATATGTTGCACAAATATACCTCAAAGGCAAACAAAATGACTTCAAAAAGACAAAAACAACATAGAGATGCAAATCAACTACAAAGAGACACAAGAAAACTACAAGAAGACCCATAAGAAAAAAAAGAGACACACATCTATCTCAAAGAAACACAATTTTACCGCAAAGAGACATGGAATTACCATATTTGCACAGGACTAGTATTACGTTTGGACTTGCGGTAATTTGTAATAATTGCGGACAGTGTCTGTGATTTTAATCCTGTGCAAATCAGCCATGTCCATGATTTGTAATTAAATAAAATATAGCATAAGATTAAACATACATTGTTTTGTTCGGTCGATTAAGACTAATCAATGACGGCAGAGTTAGCTCAGTGCCGTTTGATCAGCCTATATGTACGTGATGCTGCGGTTTTCTACCCTAAAGTTATTGTAAATAAAGAGTTATGATGATTACGATTCATGGACCTTATAAATAATATAGATTTTTTTGCATTTACATGAAAGGGGCATATCTCCACCTACTGTGGGGCAGAGGACATAATACTGTCAATAAATTGATTCTCCCCCGTTGCTTGCATACTGGGACAAAGACAGTAGCCCAATTAAATGGCCTAATCGAGCTATAACCGTAGCTCGACTAAACTGCATGTAAACGCACTGAGTTGTCAGTAAATCCGAGTAAAATACATACATCGCTTATCCAGTGACCATGAAACATAGATGTGGGGGGTAATTTCTAAATTACATGAGGTCCCCAGGTAATGCTAAGCCCAAGCGAATAGGGATTAATGGATAAAAACACAAAAAGATGCATACCAACTACAACAGATTCAGAAATGCTGCTATATGAGGTGGTGGGGCCTTTTGTATATCTGTGCCCAGGAACCCATTTTCTCATAATCCACCCACAGTTAGAGGACCAAATCCAGGAATGTGTGGCTGAGCTCTGGCCATTTCAGTGTGTCTCTTTGCTGTGCACGCAGACAGCAGTCTGAGGAGAAAAGTCTTGCTATCCTTGGCTGAGTTGAAAGACTCCTTTCTGTGAGATGCTTTGTGAGAAAGAGTGAAAAAGTGTCCGTGTGATTTTGTGTGGGATAATAGTATGAATTTGCGCTGTGGAGAGAGATTTTTCTATAGAGAGTTCAGAGTTGCAATAAAAAGGGTAGAGACAGTGAGCGAGTGTGGAGAAGCAGTGGTAGGACTGTGGGAGTCGGAGGGGGTGGGTGGGGGAGTGTTTAAATTAATTTGATCTCAGATGCCTCAGAGACATGGCCGGCGTGAGCCTCGCCACGCACCCGGACAGAAACCTGAGCAGATTGCACCGCTGCTTTGTATTCCAAATTAATTGGCCTCTGAAGATCGCCCTCCACCCCTCACAACGCTACTGATGCACATTTTCCTCCCCTCAATTAAAAGTGTGTACCCCACACGCAGCCCTCTCCCCTTGTTCCCAATGACTTCTCACTCCCCTTGTTACCAAGAATAAACTGGGCCTTCACATCAGAGCTTAGCAGGACCGTGGGGGGAAAGAACAATTAAAGGCAAGAGGAATTATATGATCCATCAGTCTGAGTGTGTAGTGATTGTCACTAATTGCACTTAAAGGATGAGGCTCCCTATACTTTACATTTTCCTGTTGCAAACAAATTCAAAGAAGACTAAAAACCAACAATGAAATGATTTCTGTGTGCCATAGAACTCTGTTATTGTCAAAAAAGCATATAAATGAAACACACTGTTGCACTGGGGGACATACTCCTTCATCACAATGTAGAGGAGTACTGTTTATTTTGAGTCAGTACCACATTTACTATCCTGCTGCCTTAAATACTAACTAAAGCACCAGCATGTGTAATATTTACTGCTGTTTGAGTAACATTTAATAAAATCTACAGTGCCTCGCTGTTTTAGGAAATTACTGAGCCTTCTGAAAGAGTGAAACTATACATTTGTGGCCCTTTATTCAAAACCTACAAGGGCAAACAAGCTACAATGGCCCAAAACATTTCCATTAGGTGAAATGTGCTGCAGCTTCAGAAACCATGTCAATTCACAAACACATGCCAAAATCCGAAACAAATACAATGAAAACGTGCTGCAAATTAACAGATGTGCTGCAGAAAGCCAAAAAATTAAAACTATTCACACTGTAAATAGAGAAACAATGCTTGAGTCACATGAATGTTTGTGCCAAATCTGAAAAAAAAAATTCCCTTAAGGTGTTTTTGAGATATCACCCTCACAAAAATAAGAGAGATGAGGTCACAGTAAACTTGACCTTGGACCTATGACCACCAAAATCTAGGTAGTTCATTGTTGAGTTGAAGTGGATGTTTGTGCAAAATTTGATAAAAAATAAATTCCCTCGAGGCATTTGTAACATAAAACATGTATTACCTGATGCACAAACCAAACACATAACGTTCCTGGCATGGTTATCGCCAGTGCAGAGATAAACACACAAACATCTGAAACAAATACAACAGAAAACGGTGCATATCCAGTTAACACGTAGGTTGTTGCACCTGGTTCTCCCCCTTTGAGGCCTGGAGAACTTCTGTTGTGTTGAAATTTGCTGCGTTTTTCTGCTGCATTTGTTTTATGGGTTTGTGAAATTTTTGAATTTGCATTGTTTCTGTATTTGCAACTCGTTTGCCATTAATGTATTTGTTTTGGCTTTCTGCAGCTTGTTTTGTTCATTTGCAGCACATTTCCAATGTATTTGTTTTCCATCTGTATTTGTTTGGGATTTTTGTACGTGTTTTTGAATTGGCATTATTTCTCCAAGTGAAATTGTTTAGGGATGTTTTAGCACATGAGCTCTTTTTGGCCACCGTAGATTTACATCTTAAGAAGGAACTACTTGGCTTGCAGCTGAGTGTCACAATCAGGTTGAGGAAAAAGATCAACTTCTTGTTGGTTTTGGTCTTTTCATAGGACTTAATAGCAGCACCAGCATTTAATATATTTTACAGTAACTGAACTGTAAAACATCAAATTAATCCATAGTATTTCTTCTGAGGACTAAATTGTTTACATATTTTGATTTTCTCCTCATTTGTTGTATTATTTTGTATTTCTACAACAAATGATGAAAAGCCCCTAAGAGACACTTTTGGGAAATTTTAACTTTCAACATCTTAAATTGTCTTGTATACTCACTACTGGGAAATGTGCCTCTTAGGAATTACAGTCAACACAAGAGCATGTTGAGCATTTGTTTTTCTTTTTGAGGGTTAATTAAGGGTAAAGCTTGTATCAATGATGAGCTAAAAAAAGTCACAATTAATGGAATTGCTCAGAACATTTTTTTTCATCCATATCAATTACCAGGTTTAATGTGTGGCAGGGTGTAATACATGGGAAATGTGGCCTGCAGTACAGGCCTGATTGTTTGGTTGTTCTGTTCTTTATGAACTGTGAACGCTCCCTGAGCAGCAGGGGGGCAGTTTACAGCTCCACCTGTGATACACAAAAGATATTACTATCCTGCTCCCTATAACTGAAACCCACCCTTGATTCGCTCAGGAACAAAACCAGCCGTAACAAAATGGTGACGATAAACAAACAAAAACATGCATCCGAGGTCTGCATTTGATCCCTTATACCACAACTTTCTCTGTAAAGTCACGGATAGAGAAGTGGAAAAGTGATCCGTCTTGAAGTAAAAATAGTAGAAATGTGCTCACAACTGACATATTTATTTATGAGATTTTAGAAGTTTTGAGGGGGAAGTAAAAATGTAGGATGAATCTATTTATTGAACAAAGGACAGCAAAACACCACAACAAACATCAGGCGGGAAAAAAAAAAAAAGAAACACTCAAGATGCAAGATATTTCAGTCAGGAGAGATGTGAAAATGTTCTCAGAGGAGAATTGCCCCTGCGGACGACAAATGCCAAAACAACTCTGACAAAGAAAGAAAGGAGGAAAATATGAGTGAACAGAAGGAACAACAATTATTTATGTAAATAATGTGCCATTGCTGCTTATAATTAGTGGGAAAATTAAGCAGAAAAGAAAAGAGGGGGGGTGAAAAAAACATCACGCATGTCACCCAACTAATTTTTCTCATGCAAATTAACAATCGAAATTATAAATGGAAATGGTGTTGTTGTGATCGAGAGAGAGAAAAAGGGAGAGCAATGAGAGATGCCCTGCTTTTTTTCTCTCTCTTTCTTTTCCTCACTCTGTTTGGAATTCATTATCGGGTGAAGCAAGCAGAGGCAGATGCAGTTTGACACAAAGGGTGAAGTCGATAGCAGCAGCAGGAGGAAAGAAGTTAGGATTATTTTTTCGGACAGAACGGCTTTAAAAATATAATTGTTTCATGCGAGAGGGCAGGAGGAAAAACTGTTGTGTGATTTTAATACACCTAGAAATCGTCATCCATCATTCCTAATATTATACCTTAATGCTTATTTGAGTGGATTAAACCTACACACCTGCCTTGACACACAGCACTAGTGTCTGTTTAGCTTTTTCTAGTGTATTTGTCCTGTTTTTGTCCACCTCTCCTGGCTTTTCAGTGTAAAAACTGACCTGTGCTATACACTATATATGTCCCTGTCCATAACACCACAGCGCCAGTGTGCACAGATCAGATGTGCCGAGGTGCTGACACAGTTATCAGACACAAAATCCCCGCCGCTCTCCCGGCGAGAGGTGCTGGTTGCAGGGACTATAAAGGCAGTGTCAATGAGGGTGTGATAACTGTGAAAGTCTGTCTACATGTGTCTCCTGTCTGCTCATCTCTCCTGTTCCTCCTTCGCTCACCACCGGCACCCCACACACACTGCGACCTGCTTTTTCTGCCTCCCCTCTGTCATTGGGAAGTGTTTTTTAAAAAGGAGCCGGGATCAAACGAAGTCGGAAAATGCCTGTCTGGCGTTCATCTGACAGCCCTGCATCCTGAACCCTTTTAAAAGAGGGTGCAGAGGAAAAAAGGGAGAGAAAATAGGACATGTTTCGCACAATTTATGCAGCGTTAATTTTCCAGCCCCCGCGTCGACTGTTTACAGAGTCCTGCGCATCTCAAACCTCCGTCTCTTGTTCTCTGTCCCCCCCCTCCCTCCCCTCCTATCTCTCAAACCACAATCCCTCCTTTACTTTTCCTCCCACCCCTCTCACTTTTTGTGGCTTATGTTATTCTGATTTTTTTTTTCTCCAGTCTTTTTTGTGTCACTAGTGAGGATGCTCTCCCTTGGGGTGGCTAAATTTACATCTCTCCATATGACAAACACAAACAAAGAAGCAAATAAATCAAATGTGAGGTAGAGAGGGGGAAGGAGAGGAGGAGGCAGAGAGCAGTTGTGGATGTTTATCTGTCTCAAAGCATATACGTATATAAAAACAACAGTGCGATAATAATGATTAGTTATGTATAGATTATGACTGCTACACTGGATGGATATAATGATTGGATATTCCTTCATAGAAAACAATACTTGCAATGCTTTGTTTTTATTTAACCCTTTGAAAACTCTGAGCAAATTGGATTGATTTCCAAGAAGGCAATGAGCAATGACAGAAAAAATGACCCCCAAAATTAGCAAAAAGATCAAGAAAACTGCTTGACAATGAGCAAAAAAAGACAAAACAAAACAAACAAAAAAACAAGAAATTAAAAAACAAGTATATGACACAGAAAATGTGCTTAAAATTTATAATGATTCTGTAACATACTTTTGAATATGTAATATTCATATAATTATATATGTACATATATTGTTTTTCCGTAGCTTTCCCCCCCTTGACATTTTTTCCAAGCTTTAGAGCTCAAGGTTTAACATTTAAAATACCTGTTAAAGGCAGTGAAAGAAGAAAAGTGATGTTGCTCCAAGTTTCAAAGGGTTAAAGACTATATAGACCAAAAAAAACACCCTTAAGACCCAAACTGTATTCTACACCAGATGGTAGCTTGCCAAATTTTGGATACTAAAATTTGATTGAATAATAATAATAATAAAATAAAAAGAAGTTAAAATATGGTTGTTTTTTAAGGCCTCAAGTGTTTGGTACAGAACACAGAGACTGAACCGGACAGGAGGAGCCATTACCTTAACACCAGCACAGTGTCACCTGTCATCCCTCTCAGGGGGCCACGCTACATCCAGGTTGGATATGTGTGTTGGTGGGTGCATGTTTGAGTGTGTGTCAGAGGAGTCTAGAGAAGCTAACCCCCATCACTGCTCCCAACCCCTCCCTACACCGCTTCAGTTTACCATAAAATTTCACTTATGAAAATTCATGCGGCGGAAACAAAGCCCAAAAGAATCAAGTTGTGCTCAGTTCCTGCTTTGTCTGTGTGAGTGTGCGCTGTAAGTATGTACATATATGTATGTACAACACTTCAGCAGGATGGAGGATTCATAAACAATGGACTATACACATGTATTCAGAGCCTGGTGTCTATTTCCTCCTCCTGCTTCCATATCTGAATATTGAGAGGAGCATTGGGTGGGGGGGCTTCTGTAGAAGAAGGAAAGGGGGGAGCTTGATCAGTCCCAAATATATGTGTGTGTGTGTGTGCGTCAGCGCTTGTGACAAGCCTAGGAGCCCTGCTGTGTCTCAGCGCGTCCTCTCTGATACATTATTAATTAGGTGGCGTTTAGAGTAACGAGCAGAGCATTTGAGCCCCCCTCTCCCCCCCGCCCTCGGTGACACGCTCCCTGGGAATCCGCTGTGTGACTGCAGATCAGAGGAAGCGACAATCCGACACTGCATCACCACCTTCCAGGAATACCACAGAGCCGGGCTCCCGGGGAGATGGAAGACAGGAAGTATCACAATACCTACAGCTGCATGTCTCTGCTCTCACACATTATATTTACAGGGGTCTGCAAGAGTTTGTCTCCTCACTGACATATTACAAAATATCCAGGTGTAAAAAGTAACTAAACTACTCTGAACCAAAGAAATTTTGTTCTGTGGCACTTATACTTGTAAATCCCCCGTGTAATACCACGTATTAAGTGATGACTTTTCAATAAAATTTTTCTCTGACCTTTAACAAGTGGTATGTTTCTATAAGCAGATATTACAAGAGTGGATATTACTGGATAAATCAATGGCAGGTTTCAGTGAACATTTTCCAAATAAGTTTAGTATGAACATTTCGAAACTTGCCAGATATGTTAAAAAAGTTTTCCATGTATTGATTAAAAAAAACAACAACAACAAAAAAACCCAAACATAATTCTGTAATATTATGGTTTCTCTTCAAACATATTTTCTGATGTAAAGTATCATTTCCAGGAGACAGAAAAATTATGTGTATATGGCTCAAAGGCATAAATAACATAGCGTTTCTGTAAATTTTAACAAGTCAAGTAAAATTGTGACGTGTGTTTGCATTTGGCTGGACTTATACTAAAAGTGTAGGAGTTAATTTCAGTTTAAGTGAAATAGGCAGGAATACTTCACCCACAAAATGACTGTTTATATATGTATTAATTACAGTGTTGAATTCATGATGCCTCCATGGTGAAGGAAGAATCCAAAAATGGAGAAAATTCATTATGAATTGAGGTAAGGGGAGATGCATAACAGCAGGAAAAAACTAAAACATCTGCTTATAAACTCTCACACAACTCGTGCAGTATAATACAGGTCTCATTTATCCAGTCATATGCTCAGTGCTTCCTAACCACATGCATTTTTCACTTAAACAATTTAACAAGCAGAGTTCAAACACATATGGTTACCAAGGCTCCCTACTTGTATGCATTAGTGTTTCAAGGTTTCTTAGAGGGCAACATATCCTCATACAACAGCTCGTATGATATCTAAAGAATTATCCCCCAGCGGATGACGTTACACACTTAACATAAAGTTACATACTTAACGTTAAATTGCGTATGTGAGGTTTAGGAAAAGAAATGCAGTGATGACATTCCTTTAAAAACCTCAAAGATTACTTCATTTCTCATGGTTCTGAACACCAGCCTCTTGGGAAAGTCCTGTGTTTTCTGATGCATCCAGCTGCAAGTAGTCACATATTATAGCTTTGTGGACTTCTGCATCTTAATATTACATTTTTGGTATCTTTTTGCATCTGCTCTTACAATTCCAGGATGCCGCTACTGTGATGTCAACAAAAGCACATGGTAGGATGACACTTCATGTTGTTATGTTTAGGCAATAACATCACATGGTAAACAATGCCAGGATGTCAACAAACGCACATGCAGGCATGGATGGTTAGGATTAGGGGAAGCGGGCACATGGGTAAGTGTAGAAAAAAACCCACATTGAGACAGGAAGCGTACACCACTCTCCCGGATCAAAGTCTGTGTTTTAATGACCTATCCACCTGCCGCCCGCCCACCCTTGCTCTACTTATATTACGTCGCAGCGTTTCAACCTGATGCCGTCCTGCCACATTTCATTTGCACGCGACAGGCTCTGTTCGTCCAGGCAGGGTCAGCAGTTGCTGTCCAGCCGGCTGCTGCCATCAGGCCGTGTTCTCTACTGACGCTGTCCATTTGCATTTCAAGCACATGCAAAAGGTGCCTTTTGACGTTGCGCTCAGTCGCCAAAGGCTCTGACAAAGCGGCACTTCTTTACGTGTTTGGAATGATAACGGGCTGTAACACGCAAACTTGCCTCCTTATGCAGATTACTTCTTCCAGACTCAAGCACATTTGTCACATAAGCCTTCCCAAGTATGTGGGTTTATACAGAAAACGCTGGCCCATGATTACATGGATGATATACAAAGTGTGGTGCATCACTTTTAAATAGCTTAATGTACAAACATTACATGAGAACAGCCTGAATGCCCCCTTAACATAAGCCTGTGCCACCCTCTGGCTGTATTGTTAGTCTTTTGGAGAAGAGAATCACACCTATGTAAGTGGTGGTATGCAAGACTTGTGGTTAATATATTTGTTTCTCCTAAAATTGCATGTGGCTCCAGCCTGGCCCCCCATTTGAAATAGTCGAGAGCTGGTGCTGCCATGTCCCAAAAATTACATTGCCGACATTGACCACAACTGCTGATATATCACACATATCCAACGTAACTTTGTCAGTGATAACTTAAGTGGCTTTATGAGCGTGAGTGTGTTTGTGACGCTAGAAAAATGGTGGGCGAGTTGTGGCACTTAGAGGATCAACAGCATGTTAATGAGCCACAAATCCTCTCCTCTCCTCTCCTCTCCTCTCCTCTCCTCTCCTCTCCTCTCCTCTCCTCCTTCCACTGATTCTGATAAATGAAGACTGGACTGTGCAGATGCTTTTTCCTATTATTATACACCTCTCCCACTGATAAATAATGCAAATGCAAACCTTCACCCACCAATTCAGTGCTCTGCATCTTTTCTCTCTGCTGTTAGTTCTGCTATTGTTTTGCTTGATTTCATATTTTAGGTCATAACCCCCCCCCCTTCCTCCCACCAGTGCATGTTCGCATTATACTCATCTCTTTCTGCTATTACTGTCTGACTAATTCAATAATTTTCTCCCCCCTTTGTCATCCCTTCAACTCCCCCCCACCCTCCTTTCTCTCCTCCGTCTGCCCTTCAAATCTTCTGGGTCTGGCTGAGTCTCTGTTGTCTGCCTCATTACTGACTGTTCAGCCATTTGATTTTCTGAAACGGCTGTGCAGCCACGCTGAGACCTTCTCATCCCTATTATTGTCCAGCACCACACAAACAAGCACACACACACACACATGCACAGAAACATATAAAGACACAAGCAACCTTTCCCATTTTTCTTGTATGATGCATGCAGCATCGATGAATACGTGGAAATTCTGAGTTTCCATTTGCTACGTGCGGAGTGCCCAAACACTGGACAGTGTTATAGTGCAGCAAAGCGTGATGGTGACAGCTAAGATTTAGCTTTTATTTTTCCAGGGCTACTCAGCAGAATGTAAAAAGTGCCTCCATAAAGAAGTGTATCGTAGAGCGACTGCCTGTGATTCCACACCACAGTTGGTGATGACACCACCATTCCTCTTGGTGACGGATGCACTGTTGCATCCTCCCAACTCTCAGCCCCACTCAGGTTATGAATGTTGCTGGCATAGCATGGCAATACCGGGGCAAGTCTTTTTCTTCTGTCTAAAGCAGAATTTTAGTCTGAAACAAAAACCAACAGAAGACACAAGGTGGAAAATTGTGCAATTCTGTCGCCTTGCCGCTCTGTTTAAGAGGTACGAACACAGAATGGGTGGGACAGAGTTGCCTTGCCTTTGAGCGGGCAATGGTGGTAGAAACAATGTCAAATGTATGTGTCTATGTAAAAGGGACAGCTGTCAGGATGGGATCCTGGGCTGGATGGGTGTGACCTCTTTACGGTGTGGTATGCGAACAACCCACAGTGGGAGATTTAAAAAGCAGCTAGCAGCAGTTAATGGTTGAACAACAGCTGAAAATATGAATCCGGAGCTCCTTACGCTCTGAGCAGAGGACGAGCTCCGCCACCATAAAACAGACAGTCAGTGATTAATACTGCCATGTTAAACCATTGTTACTGTATGAAATAGACTGCTGATGCATATGCTGTATGTCCCACTACAGTTAGATCCTTTGATGTTAAATGTCAACCCTGTTATGCCTCTTTTGCTCTCGCAGTGCAGGCGTGCTGTCTATAATCACACACCGGAGCAGCATGATGTTGTTTGGTTCTGTGTAAAAATGCAAAGGCAGCACAAAGAAGGAACTTTGTAGTGGCCTGATAGCGTGATCTCTGTGTAAAAATGGCTTCAAAAGCATATTAGCACAAAAGTCAAACATGAACACGTCCAAAACCTACGTCTTTAGTACCACTTGTCATTTATGTCTCTAACCCAACCTCATTTTCACAGATTGGTAAGCCTTGGCCTGGAAATTCCCTGACCACAAGTGTCAGCCTCAACGCCTCACATCCCAGTGGACTGCGGCAAAGGACATATCAACATGCCCCTCGTCCACCAGCATCTCACAGCCAGCAGCAGGCAACACTGTGTAACTACATAAATTTGCTCGTGTGTGCTTGAAAAATTGCCGGTGCTTCCTTCCCTTGTTTTCTGAGTGATTGGCTGTCATTTTTCTTCACCTTGGTTTGTTTTCCTTTTCTGTGATTGAATCAGCATACAAATTAGGCTCAAGTGATTGAGCAGTGAACTACAGGTTTGGAGGCCTCTTGTCTTTCCCAGTGACAGATATGACCGCAGGAATCTTCAACCTGAAATTCAGCTATGAGATTTAACTGAATGCTTTTAAAATATTCAAAGTGGGTTTACTGGTATATGAAATGCTAAAAAACATTTTTATATTCATTACCTATTTATAATTCATGTACATATACACTCTCGCGCACACATGCTTGTACCTGCACAAACCTGTATTGAGACTATTCATTATCTACCCCCCTAGAGCAGTCCAGAGGGGCAAACTGTGTGGCCAATGCAAGCCAAACATGCTTGGAGGCTGCAGGCCAGAGCCAAATGGGCCAAGCACCTGCCCTAAGTGTCAACAGGCCCCCTTGGCCCTGAGTGCCAGACGTCCTCCTGAAAGAGAAAAGAAGATGGAGAGCCAGATAGAAAGCCATCTCATTACCTACTCCCCGGGGCTGCAACTAAGCAGGGGATGGAGAATGTGAGGGCCATGTCACCTCTGTGGATGGCCCTCATGAACTGTGGTTAATTGAAATCTGATATATCTGAGTCCCTACTTGGCGCACAACCAGTCAAACAGCAGGCTTAGTTTCATCCTGCCAAGTGAGGCTGGGAAAAAAAATGGAAAGAGCTCCATCTTTCACTTTTTTTACATCTTCCCCGGCTCACTGTCTCTTCTCCAGTCATGCAATCCAAAGAGTTATTGATTTGTTTGCGAGCTGTGAACATGGTCCATCATTGACAGTGCTCTAGGATGGTAAGAGCTGATCATACAGCACAGTTTGATGCTAACTTGGTGTACTGCGTGCTGACCTTGGCTGGGGTACACAATGCGGGCTTGCTGAAATCCCATAGCCTCTCACAGAGGCGGATGCCAGGTGGGGATACAGGCGGTGAAGACGCATCTACACAAAGAGCTGTTTAACTGTCCAGAGGCCCTCTGGGTACTCCACCTTTCACTTTATCCTTTTAATATTTCATATCCTAGCCCCAACCATGCTCTGGCCAAATGCCTCTGCCCGGGTTGCTGGAATATGGATGAGAGTGCACATTTACCCATTTACCTGGATGTCAGTCGGAAGCAGCTCTAAACAATACACCTCTCCCCCCAAACCCTCACCTCTGCTCACCTCACTGGGCCCAGACCTGGCTTGTTATAGAGAGGAGGAGGGATCGAAGGCGCAGGAAAATAAACTGAAAAATCCTACAAACAGGGGCTTTGGGATAACAACACCTACGAAGAAGAGATATTCGATTCAGAGGAGGAAGATTATAGTTAAACACAAAGTTGACTGAGTATGCGGATGCTCTGAAATGTACATTTATTGGCCTACTGAAAAAAAACACACGATAAGCTTATAAAATACAATTCATTTACATTAATTATTAGTGACTAATTAGTAACTCCCAACCTTTTTCCGCTTGTACTTATTCTACTTATATGTACTTATGCATAGATGAATGAGTATTTACATAGTGCTAGAATATAAAATAATTAGTCATACGGGCATTTGGGGCCAAGTACGTCTACTTTTGATCAAGCGGGAAGCTGTGCGGCTGAAAAATGAAACCAAAGTGGAAGCGCCAAATACTGCAGTTCCTCTAATGGCCACTTAAGGCTGGCTCCAAAAGCAAGTCAATCCCCATAGACCCCCATGTTTAAATGCCTCGCTTCAGAGCAGAAATACACAGTTTACAGCCTGGTACAAAAAACAGTTTTGTCTCTATAGCCTCGCTATAAACTCGCATCCAAACATGGTCACCCTGGGTCACTTCTGACTCCAAAGATCCAATATGGCGACAACCAAAGAGTCCACAAACCAGTGGGCGACATCGTGGTGGCTATTATTTTTATGCAGTCTGTGCTTTTGGTTACTGTGGTGGCAGCGAGTGCTGTTTAAAACTACGGCTAACATTCATCGATCAGCTACTTTGTCAGAAGTACAATAGAAGAGCATTTGCTGTATGTGTTTAGAGTACATTCAAACAATTTAACATTTTTTAATGAGGAAGTCAGTCAGTACTGATAATAACACTGATCTGATTTCACACTGCACACAATGTGTCTCAGTCATTAAAAGTGAGCAGAACAAAACTTTAAAAAAGTTTGTAGAAAAAAAATTATGTGGTTTTTGGCATATATAGCAATCTGTGAAACCATCAAATAGCCTAAAATACTGTGCCTACTGAACCCCAACCAAATTTACAATTGACTAGCCTTTATGAACATACACATGTGCTTACGAAAAAATCCACGTTTTCCCGCTGGTGTAGGTTTTTAGAACAAAGGTGTTTAATGTGCAAATCTAATCACCAATTTACTCAGATTTCATGAACTGACACCAAATGTGAGTAATTTTCCACACAACAGTATGCTATGTTAAAAACCATTGACATCGACATAAAAGTCACCCTATGATTCAAAATTTCAATGCTTTGGATGTGATTTAGCTAACCATCAGTTTAAAACAGTGTTAGAAGAGTGAACAGTACACAGTGAGGCTGTTATAAAGGAGATAAAACTATGCTGGGTTGCATGCATGCATAATTTCATGTGTCAATCCGAATGCAGCGTGGGAACGGCAGACTCTGCCACTAACAATAAAATAATAGCTAGTGATAATATATTTTTTTTTAAAGTTTTTTTTTTAGCTGATTATACTTCTGTACCTTTGCTGGAGTAGGATTTTAAATGCTGGACTTTATTTACTTGTACTGGAGGGTTTTTAATTTTTTTTGGTACCGCTTATTTACAGGATCTGAGTACTACCGGAGCATTTTAGTTGCTTCTGCACTTGCCTGGTTGGTTACCTCAGTGTACCCGTACATCTCCATGCACTAATTGCATGTATAGACTTTTAAGATTGGGCAGCCACTACACAAGACTTCACTTAATGCAATTAGGCTGTGGTTTAATTGTTCTTTAATATCTATGGATAAAGCCAATGTGTTACATAGAGTAATTATGGCTAATGACTGCAGTGGGAGAGAGGAGCAGGAAGTGGGGTGTGTGTTGAAAGAAGCCTGTGAATTCATTTTTGTCTAATAGACCTTTTGTTGAATTGGTTCCGTCCGCATGTGATAAGGGTGTTAAAAATTAATGATTTATAACTATTGAGCCAGCAATCACATTTTAATTAGGCAGTAATTTATGATAATTTGTCTTCTTTCACAGCAGAACAGTTAATAATTGTTAATTAGCCGTTGATGATTTGTCCTTTGAACATATACCCTAATGGCCAATTCTCAGCCTATATGAGCAAAGACCTCTGCGAGAACCACCCGAGTATGTGTTTAAACACATGTGAGAAGACAGACGTGGAAAGAATATAGAAATATTAGACAAAAACAGAAAACAGCAACATGTCATGTCCATCTGTACCATCTCTGTATTGGCACCGGATTTTCTCACATAACCAGGCTGGCTATGTGTGCCTGCCAAGTCTATCCATCTATCTCTGCCTCCGTGTGCCAAGCCAGCACAGAGAGAGAACGAAGACGAGAACACACTCCAGGAGAAGTTATGCCAAGTGGAGAAAAGTGGAGAAAGTGGAGGAAAGACTTGGGGAGAAAGAATGCAAAGAAAAAAAGGGGAACCATACCTTCTCCGCTCCTTTCTAAACAACTGTTATTTGTTTAACAATTTCAAGTGGCTGAAATTGTCTGTGTGTCTAAGTCTTTGGCTTTAGATATTGACCCCGGGCTGCTTTCACTCTAAGTGCTAGCAGATTGCTGCTGGGGCTTTCCACTCCATGCTGCACTCTGCTAACCAGTGCTGTTTTTTATTTGCCGTCTCCATTCCCTCACTTCACTTCTTTCCTTGTGAACCGCAGACTCTTTGGGTTTACTTTAATACATAGGCTTACTCCATTTCCACTTGCACATGGTCATTTGTGCAGCAAGATTCGTGTGCAATTTCTGAAACGAGGTGAATAAAGGTAGATAATAAGTATAAAGCACATATATTTTTGAAACATGCTGCAGCGGGGTAAGTTAGAGAGGTTAGAGGGTAGACTACAGGAGGGACCGCAGTTTTGGTTTTGCTGGACGACTGAATAGAAGACAGAGCTGTCAAAAGACTGCATGTCTGCAGGATGAAAAGCAGCGAGGTGAAGTCAAGCTAACCCCTTTTAAACCCTGTTACCGATTTCAACTATTCATTCATTCCACCAGTATATAGGAGTCTTCAAAGGGGCCGTGTCAAAGAGGCAGAGAGAGGGGTGTTCAAAAGGCTGTGACAATCAGGAAAGTCTGTGGATATGAAATGAATTTGGGTTCCTTTGTAAGATCTATCCTCTGTTGGCTGCTCTGTTTGATAAGTAAAATACATCTTTAATATATTTAGCAGGTTTCTAAAATTAATAACAGCATATTTCAAGTTTCATATATATAATACATATTTTTAACTTCTCCTCTAAGACATCTCCTTTTGATTAAAATATCTCTTTCCAGTTGTTCTTCTTAACACGGTACAGATTGCCGTAAAGGGATAGAGTGCGTTGGGGAGGAATATAACAAAAGTTATACTACAAAGAATATTGTTTGCAAAGCTGTTTGGATCATTTAAGCCATCCTAAATGTCTCCGCAGCATTTGTCCCTATCCACTGTCAACTTACTCCTCCACCTTTGAAACTCCACCTGATGGACACAAAGCTTTTTAAAACTCTTAAGTGGGGCTGCAAACTTCTGGTTGGTTGATTGGTTGGTTGATATTGCTCTTATCAAACCAAACTCTAGTTGGTTGGGCAATTGTTACTTTAATAAAGCACCAAGGCATTTCTTGACCAAGCTAAATAAGTATTTGTCCTCTGTGATGGTTGGTATTGGTCCTGCCCCTTGCCCACTGTGACTGGATGGTTGGTGACAGTGTTGAATGCAGCGTTTCACCCAAAGTTTAACACTTTCCAACTCCTTTATTTAATCACAAATTGCATAAATAACCACAGAAGACAAAAACACATTGAAATTTAAGGCTGTATTACAAAGCTTTTCAAAGAGATGCAATCACACTGCACACAATGGGTCTCAGTCATGAAAAGTGAGCGGAACGAATTTGTGTGTAAACTGTTTGCAGAAAAAAATGTATGTGTATTTTGGCGTTCATCAACATGTTAGTAGCTCCCATCTGTTTGTAGGTACTAAAAGAATCTACACCTGCTTCTGACTGCACATAGTGCTTTTGTAAATTGGGAATGCAGAGAAATATTGCTTGTCATCACAAATTACGATTGGCGATTGACATTGTCATTGCGGCCCTATAGCGTGATCTTAAATGCGTCTAGATATAACTAACCCTTGAAAGTGTTAATGGGAAATTGTTAATGTCGAGCTCTGTGACAGAAAAAAAAAAAAAAAACATTGGACACAAAACGTTACAAAACACGCATTCAGTGCCAAAATTATTGGTTGACGAGACGGTAGCAAGATTTTCTTTGGTTGATTACAGCCTTACTCTTATGAGTGTACTAACTTAACTTCAAAAGAATCCTCATTTGATTCAGAAGCGCTCACTCAGCTGTCAGCTCCATCCCACCTTCACACACTCACACCTTGTCCTCCCTATTTCTGTCACTCGCCACCACACACAACTGTTGTTTTTCTATGTGGGTTATAAATTTGCAATCCTTCCACCTGCAGAACTCAACTTGGGGCTCATCCTCTTAGCACTTTCTCATCCACTTTATGCCTCTCTGTGACCCATTCACTGTGTTAATAGTGCTCTTCTGTGCCCTTATGTGAACACCACAGTCAGCTGGAAGTCACTGTAATGGAAGAACAGGACAACAGTGCCCATTGAGACAATTATTCTAATGTATTCACCTTCTGACGTGAGAGAGTATTTTTTGCAAATGCACACTTTCATATGTTTGTTCATGTGCTGTCATCTTCATTTTGACAGTTAAAACACTTAACATGTGTTGGTGAAAAAGTGGCCTACAATTATGTATTTAAAGCTTTCGTGACGTTGTATACAACGAAAGCAGCATGAAAAACAAGCAAGAGCCTTTATAGGTATTTTCTATTTAAATAATGGCACACCAATTTACTGTGAGAGCAAACAGGAACCTTGACTCCAGGTCTGTGCTGTATGTGTTTCAACTCTTTGACCTACTGTTCTTCAAGCCCCGCTTTGTGGCCTGTGGTCGAAACACATATTTATTTGTGTCTGCGTGAGCGGGATCGCACAAGGGTAATTACAGTGACACAGCTAAGTGTTGTCATATGACGTGCTCTTATATACTCAGCTCCTACACAGCCGAATATATATGCATCTTTTGGCGCTCTTTTGTTTGAAGGCATACCATAACCCTGAGCACACAAGGCAAGGCAGCTGCTAATTAAATCAATATGAGATAATGAAGTGCAATTAGAGGCACTGGCTGGGCCGATCCTTTGCTGTAAGCACCGTTTCCCTCCCTCTGGGCTCGCGCCTCTTTAGAACCTGTTAGTTTTTCCACTTCCAGGAGCCACAATCCCCACAGCAACCGTTTGGAGGAGTGATCACTGAGCTCCCGAGGCTGCCAACGCATTCTCACACTCAAACAGTGTTCTGCTCTCCATTTATCCTCACCTACCTCTCCGAGCACAGAGCGCACACATGCTGTTTACTCCCCCCCACCTCACTCCCCTCCTCTGCTTCGTTCTCCAGTTTCTCACATTTTCACCTCTGCCTCTTAGTGCTTCTCCCTTTTTCTCCAAACCTGGCAACTTGTACGATGCTCTTTTATTCTGTATCGGGGAATTTGTATTTCAAAAAGTCGTTATAACGGCTCAGAGGATGATGAGAGATGCAGCGCTCTGCTGCATGAAGTGAGAATGTTGTGTTAATTAGACACAGCACCTGTTTTACACTGAACTACTGGATTTATTATCTGCAAAATTAAAGATTTATAAACGGTACAAATACCGCACTGTGCTATATTCTTCATATTAAGTCCCCTAATGAATACAGTTAATCATTATTTTTATTATTACTTTACATTACCACTTTATTATCCTCTGGGTTTGCCAGCTGATTCTTAAAAGTCACCAGATGGCACTATTTAGCTTTCACATATTGCATAAAGAACTCAACAAGAACATGCTCATAGTTGATTCCTCAGATGCAGAACTTCACCAGCAGCTTCCTTCCAAAACTCAGTGGTCATGATTGACCTCTATACCAAGCAGGATCCTGTCAGTGTTACGCTGTGAGCTGATACCACACAGCAAAGAGTGACACACTCTTGAGGATTCAGCTTTCACCAGCTAAACATCTGTGTCACACTGTGAACGTGAAGAAATGTCACACCCTGATCTGAGATTTGCTGCCACTCTCTTAGATGTTCACCGCATGAAATGAGCGGAAAAGTCAACAAACATATTCTGATGGAAAAACAGGTGAAAACAGGAATTGTTCTGCATCGGGTCTGTCTTCATGCTTTCCCTTTGGCATCAGGAGCACTTAGCAGTGGCATCTTCAGCACCGTGCGTGGTGACGTCTAATGGGCTTTTAACAGCTTCGCAAGGGGACTATTTGTGTACCATCAGTGGAAGCCTGTGATCGCTATGTGACAACAGTATTTTAAACTAGCTCCACAGCAGCGTAGGATGAGTACCCTGAGCTGTGGCTTTCCCCAGGGGAGCGTATGCTACTGAGATCTAACAGCTCAACTTCTCTCCCACTTTCCAACTCAGGTGTCTGTTTCCAGCGAGACAACTGAAAGTCTTGATTCCTCCTTTTCACCAGAAAATGCATGTTTGTGAAGAAATAGAGCACGACTAAACAGGGCGTTTTCGACACCCGCTCTGCAGAAGAGAGGGAAAGTTTTGATTTGTTGCAGGAGATGTTTGGTTTTCCCCAGAGACAAAGGAGTCACACTTATTTTATTATTTTCAATTGACTCAACATGGAAACTGTTCCCTGTTAGTGGGTAAGCTCATGTTGCTCAGCGACTTAACTTGTGCCATGCAGTAGCATTAATACAGAGTATCCACCAGCACACAGCGATCTCACAGACACAGACAAACATCAAATTCACTAAGTTCACACCACGTGTATTTAAAGCTGAAGTAAATACAACCCAATTTAACAGCCCCTATTACCGTCTCATATGCTTTACACCAGGCATGTCAAACCGGTCCACAGGGGGGCCGGTGTGGCTGCAGGTTTTGTTTCCAACCAAGTAGCAGCACACCAGACTTGACTCATTTAATCAACTGATCTCCGTCTTCAGACAGTTGATTGGTCAAACTGTGTGCTCTTGGTTGGTTGGCACAAAAACCTGCAGCCACACCGGCCCCCCTGTGGACCAGTTTGACATGCCTGCTTTACACTGTGTCTTGATGTGCACATGAACAAATGCAGTCGCGCAAAGACGACTGACACCTGAACAAAATCTTCCTCAGTGTTTGGCTCTTCTCTTGATACGTAACCGTAATTACACAACACATTACACATTTAAGGTTGTTTCAGTTACTTAAGTCATTTAACTAATCTATGTGTTAGTGGATACTGTGAAAAGATGAGTATTTTAGCTGGAATAATTCCACACTGGGGTTTTTGGACTCACATAGTTAATCTGTACCATTGCATACAGCAATTATTCCTCTCTCAGTAACAGCACTTTATTATTATTTTATTTATATATTTTCATGTGTATCTTTAAGTCACCATTTTAAGCCCCCTTAGCATCAAGCAAGAGTAAGAGTAACATTAGTTTCTACCTGCTAGTCTTTGCAGGTACAGGTGGGAGTTTAGTAGACTCAAGGTGACGTGCAAAAATTGAGTGAAGAGAAGCTGGATGTCTGCTGTATTGCTGTTTTGGTGTCAATATAAGAAGATTGAAACGAGACATTGTAACCCACTTCTTATCTACAAGAAGGGCAAGAAAACACTAAGATGGGTTACAGATATATTGTCAAATGTAGGCATTGTGGTGCTTGAAATTGTTTTCTTAATTGTGTAGTCTTGAGTTGTCTGTTGTCTTTGTATGCTGTGTGTTTAAACTGCATTTCCTCGTCTACACTTAATTACAGTAAATGCACAAACTTTGCTTTTATACTGCACATGCTGTTGCTGTACACAGGTTCAACCTCTTGTTTTCAACAAGACATTTTTCTGCAAATCCAAAAATGTGTCTGCACAGAGCGTGCACGAGCAATGTCAAAAACAATGTTTAGGTAAAGCTATTAAATATTTCCTATGACAAACCTTCTGTTGAGAGAAAAGTGAGTAAAAAAGCTCAGCCGTAAGTCTTAAGATTTTTGTGCCCAGATAGGCACAACCTTCTTTATCCCTTTCAGTGTTTGATACATGTGTCCAACAAGAACTTGATAATCCTCTCAGTTTTTATTGTGTTGTTAATGTATTTCATTTTTTGACATTTTTTTTTACACTACAATTATACCTATTAAATAAAGGATGTAGGTTTTGTTTCAGTGTTGGGTGACACTAATATTTAACTGGATGTTTACAAGGTTCCTCTGCCATAAAATTTTGAGCATCTAACACTTTACTTTTCTGTATTGTGTTATTTTACTGCATCAATGTATTGTGAAAATGTCTTTAATTTTGTCAAAAATAAAAGGTCCTCTAATATTTTCAGATTTTTAATGGGGGACACATATGTTTTAAATGTTGAGGGGGACCTGTCCTTTGTGTCCCCTCTGAAACCAATACCTGTGTATTAGATTATGTTGAGTGCATTAAGTCTCTTTCGTGTTATGTTCCTGTACCCTTAACAAACTCGTGAGGAAAAAGAGATAAAAAATTGGTCACAAAAACAAAAAGCTCTTTCACAAAAACAAAGATTAAAAAAACTGCAAGCGCATTTCATTTCCACAAAAAAACAAAACAAAAACAAAACATTAATAAAAGGCCTGAATGCACCTTTTAGTGCTAACGTTTAAACTGTACAGGCATATAAATGATCTATGACACATGACACCAGGTGTTTGGCCTTTTTATAAATCACTTCCAGCCATGTATCAACCAGTACCAGTCCAAAGAAAAAATTATATAGCGGACTGCCATGTTCACTCATTTTCTAGAGTTCACTAATAAATTAACGGATTCTTTGGTTGCAGATGCTGTTGCTTCCCACCAGCACAAAAAAACTCCACTTATCCTCAACAACAACAACAACGGTACAGAGTTTTCCTCTAATTGCTTCTAATAGCTCTCAGTGGGGAACAAGTGAGCATAGTCAGTGGACCCTCCACTATAACTGGATGGGAAAAGAGTAATTAGCTGTGTGTATGGGAACTGTCATTATGTATACATGTTTATGTCAGATATATATAAATATATATATATATATACTATGTGGAATAAAACAATTAGCAGGAGTCGGGGTATAATGCTGCGGTCTAATTGTTTACTCTCCTGTTGGTTATAATAAAGCTAAATATTCCATGCATAATGAATTCCTGGAGGAGTAAATGGAGTAACGTCAGGAGCAGGCCTGAGCCGAGGTCTGTGATGAGTGCCAATCAATTATCACCTCCAGGATTTTTTCATCAAAGGAGAGATGCAGGGAAGGGAGGGAGGCATCTCACATAGGTTTAGATTTTTGTTTTTTTGGGGATGTTGATGCAGGTGACCCATCCCCCTCAATATTAGAACTTTACACTCTAAGTTTATTTTGGCTTCTGTCATTTGTGTCATCACATTGTATGCTTGTAATGACACCATTGTGCTACGTTTTGTACGTGTGGTGTAAAACTGCAAAAATGCACAGTGGCACTAAAGGAATGATTGATGAGTCAATTGCAATGCTTTTGAAATCTGTAAAAAAAAAAAAAAAAAGAGCACATCTTGAAAACTGAATAACATAATTACGAAGTTCAAATACCTCACGGAGTACTAAGAAATACTTTTTGTTTACTTCTACATTTGAAAATCTTTTGGATAAATATGCTTTGTGTTTCTATTTTGAAAAATCCGATTAAGAAAAACAAACCAAACAATGTCACTATTTGAATTATCTTGGGAATTATTATGGTTTGTTGATTTACATTACCTTTTAGCTTAGATTGTACAAATTTAAGGGACATTAAGCATTTGAAGATAATAAAAAAAAGAGAGAGAATTACATCACAATAATCAAAAATATCAATGTAGAGCATAGGGTAAGAGCAACTTAAGCTCTGCCCTTGACATGATAATAGCTCCTGACCCTTTGTAAGTTACTACAATTTCTAACTTTCTATTATATATGTAGACACTGTGCCCTACATCTATCTCTGAGAACAGGGAATAGGGGTGGGGGGATTGTGATTGCACCACTGTACAAATTGTATCAATTTGGACCATCTGCCAACCCTTTATTTTTTATATGGAAAAGCTTAATAAAAAGATTCTTGAAAAGAAAACTATCAATGTAGGCCTTGGTGGACCATTTCTATTGCAGAGTTCAAAGGGTTCAAGCCTCTGACATCATAAATTGACGTAGAAAAAGCACAAATTGGTTCATACAAAAATTACCAAAATGCAGGAAATTACATGTTTGACGCTCAAAATTTTCAGATGCATGTTGAACCAAAACCTACGCCCCCCGTGTATCACATACTGGTATCCCCCCTCTCCTATTTTCCCATTTTTACAAGCGGAACAATTATAATGCATTGAAACACAGTCGCTTGTAAATTTGCAATTAAATAATACATTTATCTGAGACTAGAGTTTACAGCATGTTTTCTTGTTTCATTTGTTTGAAAAGTATTTTAGCAAATTGAACTGCAACAGAAATTAGGAGAGTTATCTTGGAATCATTTTTGCCTCTTTTTTTTTTAAAGAGAAAACACGAGACTTAATGACTTTTAAAGATGGCTATTTTTTTTTCTGGTGTTAAGTTTATAATAGCAAAACCCAAGACAGCAAGGGAGCGGAGAGGAGGAGAGAAGAGAGATGGGAGGGAGATTAGGAATGTAGAGTGTGGGATGTTATCTCAGCTGTGAATGAGACAATATAATTATGATATGGAAATGATGCTGAAAGAGAAAAGTTGAGCAGACTGGAGCTTATCTTGTTAGGATGGCACTTTGCCTACAATCTCCGATATCAATTACTAATGTCTCAATAACAATTACAAAATAATTTATCTATTTGGGATTCTATTCTGTCCTTCAGTAATAATATTATAGACTTGAAATCAATTTGCCATGCCCCCTTGAAACATATAAATGAGTTTGATGCTATTCAAGCATTGTTTACTTCAGTGGCAGCCAATAATGCTGAGTGTGATTGGTGATACATTAGTGAGATGGAAAGAACCGCGCAGCGCCGCAGAGTTTCTTTGAACTTCTCTCACCAGGGAGAACTTTTGGTGAGTGCGTGCGCAGAATACACAAATAGTCTTCTTCTCAATCTTTTATTGGAGAACAAATTCAAACTCTTTTCGCCCTGCATTTTAACACACGCACACGCAGGCAGGGGTGCACTCACACACACACACACACACACAGACAGAGTGAATCTGCCATTTAATAATTATGAGGCGTAAAATCCTTGCCGACGGCGAGCATACTGAAGGATGTAATTATGACCTCTTTCAGAGAGCCCACGCTCAGTGGCAATGCCTACATTTCCACCCAGAGAGAGAGAGAAAAAAACTCCCAAGGAATGACGGGAAAACGTGCCCTTCATTGCAATTAAGGACAATAATTCTCTGCAAGAAAATTGTTTCAATTGCTTTTCAGCCCAGGAGCAAAATGGCATTGATGGGGGTGATGGTTTGAAATGGGGGTGACGGTGGGACGAGGAGTGACATTTTAGATGGTAGAACTGTTGGTGAAGTGTGTGTGAGGAATTTAACTATGTGAGAGGGTGCAGCAAAATCAGGAGGTGGTGTAAAGTAGAAACATGAAAAAGTACATGTAAGCACAAAAAAAAATGTGTATCAACATGATACATGTATCCTTCAGGCGGGGATCAGGCTCAGTAAAAGTAGAGGATATGTCACACAGTAAGTTCCTGTGTTTCACTAACCCGAAATAAATCTCAGCATGCAGAACAGAACTGCTCTGTTGTCCTTCAGCTCACTTTTATCTGAGTTGTTTTTTTCTGTCAGCTGTTGAAAGTGCTTCTTTTTTTTTTGCCTAATTTAATTGGAAGGGAGTGAAAATAAAATATTTTAACAGTTTTAAAAACATGCTGAACAAATTTAAATATGAATATGAAATTTGTGTTTCATGCTTGAAGATAAAGATGAAACCTTATAAAAAAAATAAAAATTTTGAGAACATCTTATTTTATAAAGCAGATGTCTGTCTAGATTGTGCTGCACTTCCTCTGTCTGTATCGCACCCAGTTGTCTCTAACACCACAAGAAGTTGGTGGAAAATTCCTTAAGTTGTCTAGTGCTGCATAACAAGTCTTGTTTAGTAACAGCCACAGTGTGGGGTTGAAGGTCTATTCCACTGAGAACAGCAAGCACAGCACATGCATCCACTGATAAATACACGATGGGGCACCACCATGGCCTGCTGTGCACAGAGAGAAACCATATATATGCTCCAGCATCTGTGAGCTTCTACTCTCTGAAGCTTCCTCACTGGCTCCAGAGGCAAAGTGCCGCGATTGACCGGGACCTTTGGCCTTGCTGCACAAGCAAAAGGAGAATTTCCTTTAAAGATCAATATTGTATTGCATATTTATTATGGCACAAAGGCCTGTAAATTCACTCTGGAAATGATTAGGGAGTAAGGGATATTGGATATAAATAAAACAGTAATTCAATGTATTTTGTGAAGTCCGTGCTCTTAAATAAAATTTGATTTACTCCAATAAAGTAATGCTTTAAACTGGCTGACAACCAAACAGGGCAAAAGCTATTTTCATACCTCAAGATAAGCCTTGCTATTTCAGCCAAGATGGTGACATTAATCTTGGTTTTTTTTAAAAAAGGCAAACAAAAAGGCAACTATTTTAATATGTGCTTTTAACTTTAGACTTAAGATAATATTTTGAATTTGCGGGTGTTGTTGCTTATCAGCAACAAAAGTGTTCCTACTATTTTCTTTCAAATTAAAAGTGCTAACAACGTCTGTGGATTATTTGGATTAACTGGGACATTCTTTTTGAAAGGACAGAGGGCATTTTTTTTTTTAACTATTATTAAATAAAAAGGCATTTTTTTTTTTTACTTCATCTTTTTTTAATGTGGTGGCAGCAAAGTGTCAGTGTTTGAGATCTCAAAAGTGATTTAGGTCATCTGACCCTTTCATTTTATTTTTGTTACTAATTTTGGTGCAGAGAAAGGCCCTTCACACAATTTTGCTACTATTGCCTATGAATAGATGAATGTGGTTAAACATTTAGAATCCAAGAAAGTGTAAATATTGATTTATTGAAACCGCTCAGAAAATCTGATGAGTCTGTCCTCAAGTGTGACAGCATAAAAAATGTTTCCTTTCAATATAATGTCTTTACCTGAAGTGCAAACTGCTATCTTTACTTCATGATGGTGAGGACAGCTGGACTCTGAGAGGGGCGGGCTGCAGGCAGGGGGATCCGGATGCTGTGTTTGTGTACAGTATGAAATCCTGCGGTGGGATTGCATCTGTGGTAGCTGGCGGAACAAAGGTCTGAATGAGGAGAAATGGGCACCAGGGGGAAATGGAAAGCAGCTTTAGAGGAGGGAGGCATGCACGCACGTGCGCGGGCTGTTTACATTGGGCTGGGACGCTACACGCCGATGCATTCCAGCGCTCACGGTGGGCTCACCAGATCCGGATCCATGTTTTCACGCTTGACTTTTCATTACCTAAATGTGTGCATATGTGTGTGTCTCAAGATTCTGCTGCTCTCTCATGATATGTAAAAGCACAAAGCTCTGTAGCTTCTTAGCAGGGAATATTTATGAATCTAGTGTCTCTGCCTCCACCTCCTTACACTGTTCTTGTCTTTGTTTTCAGGCCATTATCACACACCTCTGCATGTCTGTCATCTGCCTCTGGTTGTTGGGGATTTGACAGGTAGAGCAACCCGCTGCAGGGGTCATATGCATCCCAGATCCCTTCTCTGTCTCTAAACAGTTAACACTGCTCCTGTCCTCCCCTCAGCAGGCAGAGGGTCTGCCGTCTTTACTGCAATCAAAATTCACAATAAAATGGAATCCTTTATATGCAAAACAAACAATGCGGAGGAAATAAAACATTCAGGCGAGCTGTCAGGTCCTTTCAAGAATCAATACGAGGCCTTTTCATCTGCGTCCCAACCTCTTCCTGGTAATTATCCTTCATATTTTATGCCCCCCTCTATGCCTGCTTACACACAAACATATAATGTACCACACACATGCAAATTAACGCACACACATTTGCTTTGAAACGGGCACATAGAATTTTCATGAAACATACACAAACACACAATAAAATACTAGCTTGCATAAATCCTTGTTATTATTTACTAGAAACCATGCTTTTTTAATTACAATACAATACTAATTACCAGCTATTATTAGTTTTTTCACCTTGGGTTCATTATAGACAGATATCTGTGGAAATGCATAATTTTTTAAACGGGTACCTCGGGTGCTTTTGCATATACGGTATATACTGTATCTACAGTGAGAAAGCACAGGGAGAGAGAGCCAGCAGTGTCCAGTCAGACGCCTTGATCAGGATTAAAGTGTTGTCAGTGACAGAGTGACGTGCCCTTGAACAGAATCACCCTTAAAGTGTCCTGTCATCACATTCCTGCCTCCCATTATTAGGGCCAGGGGGGCCTCTGGGACGACAGAGAGTGATTGGGCGAAGCCTTCCCTCTCCTAACCAGGCTTGAGCCCCCGTGATACCAGACAAAAGATAAAAAGCAGAAAGAATAGATGAGGTCTTATTGGTCCCATGGTGGAGATGGTTATGAAACTGGGAGCTGAGTGGAATACCTGAGCCGTTGCTGTGTTAAGAGACAAAAGTGACTGACGAGCAGTGGATAGTTAAGTGTTTAAGCCTCCACATATGATGTGCACCCACTGGCAAATATATAAACTACTGCCAAAGCTGTTTTCACCTGTCTGAACATGAGAGAGTCTGGATGAAAAGCTACAGCCAGTAAGAGGAGGCTCACGTGACTGAAGCTGTGCTAGCCCTACAACTCGTGAGTTAATCTGCAGGCATGTCTTCACTGCCAAATTAGAAATAACAAAATTATCAAAACACCTCACTGTGATCAGTTCATGTTCTCCTTACAATCCCACCGCAGGATTTCATACTGTTCACACAATAAATCTGAAACTGAACATCAAAAAATATAGCTAGGGGTGATTTTTATTTTTGAGCTATTATTTTTCCTCAAAGTCAGCCAGATTCTCCAGCCTGTTCTCATTGACAAGTCGTCAAATATCGTTGCTTTTGCTGTGATTTGGCGTAAGATCCTGAAGCCATAAGCCACCTTTTGCGCCTGTGTGATACACCGCCGGGCGACATCAGGTGAGAACGTAGCCAGACATTGTTATGAAATGTTACCGGACGGCACCCGCCGTGGCAGCATGATACATGGAAGAGCGGCATCAAGCGAGAACGTGGCTGGATGGAGCCTGTCACATACACATGATACACCGCTGGACAGCATCAGGTTGAAACACTGCCTATGACAACGTGATATAAGGAGCGTGAAGGTCACTGTAGGGCAGGTGGGAGGGGCAGTGGATGGATCCGACGAACCCAGGACATTTATGCTGGAGTTCAGAGTTCATTTCCCATCTGAATGAGAAGGGTTTTTTTTCTACACCTTATCATGTGTCTCTTTTTTATGGAGCCTCCAACTGAATTTGAAATACATATTTCAATTACCTTGAGTGTTTCGGAATTTATTTTAAAAAATCAAACTTAATTTCAAACAAGACACTTTCAAGTGAAGTAATTTTGTATTTTCAAAATACTTAAAATACATTCTCGGTGACTAATAAAACATAAAAACGGGACATGGTAGAAACTTTGCAGTGATGCATGTCCCTGTGGGACCGGTGGAGGTTGCGCGGCCATCCACCATTATCAGAGGCAAGTTTCACTTATTTCAGTAGTTTGCAAAATGTCCTATCGGCACAGATTAATTGGCCAGACCAATAAATGAGTCAACCTCTATTACATAGTGCCCCCAGTGCTCCCTGCATAATGCAGTTTATCTAGAGCCGTTGTGAATTGCCCAGAGAACCTGATATGGAGAGGGCAGAAAAGAGTCGCAGCAGCTTGTGAGAAATGCCAGTGCACCAGAAAGAGTCACAGGACACCGAGGAGTAAAATGTAGAATAGCTAGTATGGTAGCCTCCTGCATACCAGTGGGTACTGGCCCACTTATAGCACTGCTTGTATCATATGTTAATGAAGTTTAAGACTTCATGCATGAATTTAGGGTTGAAGTTTCAATATTTTCAGCTTGGCTAATCATCTTGCAATTGTCTTTTTGGTAATTTCTGTTCTTACAGGGGAATTTGCTTCTAACTGCATCTTTACAATTGTTAGCAATGGGGCCACACCATGCACTCTATCTGATCTGATTTTTTAACAAATTTGAACACTTTGTTCTTTTTTGTATCCATCTGTCATACCATGACCCTTGCTTTGCAAGTTGTGGAGTCTCCAACCTCTACTAAAGAATGGATGCACACTTTTCTTCCAACTGACAAAGTGTGAACAAAAAAGGAAAAACTGCATTTCTGTGAAAATCTGGCCAATGAGAATCCTCTGAGATGGAGAGGCCGTGTGGTAGTACGTATGGGCCTGGGAGGGTGTGATGGAAGGGCTCTAATGAGGCATAGCAGAGAATGAAATATTAAAGTTTCTAATTAAATAGAGAGACCTCTTCCACTCTCGTCAAGGTTGTTTGGACCATTATCTCTGCCATGTGATCAGCAGTGACCCGATCCGTTTAGGAGTTCCCTTGTGCTGGAACTGACAGAGCGCACATGCGTATGCGTGCGCGTGCGTGCACACACACACGCAGAGTCAGTACTGGCACATATACTGTACACACACCTATCACAAATCTCCATCAACCTGCTGGAGAGATATCTCCCAGTTTGATGCCTTTCAGGCTGTTTATACTTTACAACTGGCAGTCAAGTGTGGAGCTGGAGCTATGATTCTTATTTATTGAAAAAAAAGAAAGAAAAAGAAAAAAGTTTGTGGAGCTAGGGACTGCTGCTCTCCTTGACATTCAGGACCGATGTTTTCTGAAGGTGAAACCTGCATTTGGGACCCTAATACTGAAGAAAAGAAGAAAAGAAAGAGGGGCAAGAGAGTGCCCTGCAGATGGAGAGAAAGAAAGAAAGACAGACAAAAAGAAAAGAAAATTAAAGATGCTTTCAGATGCTGTGGACTGGTGCATGTGGAGTAGGGGCGAAGCAACCCTCCATCCAAAAACTTTCATTCTGAGGTGCATGAATGTGTGAGCAGCTTGTTTTCTGAGACCTGGTGAAAATGTAAAAAGACCTTGCTCTTTACAAGCACTGAGGCCTGGGACAAAGAGACCTGGGGCCTGCATACTGCTGTATATTAAGCAGACAGCCATTGTGTGTGGAATAACGACCATCCTTGCTTGAATTTTAATCATACTGTTTTATTAAGCTCACTGGGATTTTTCCTTGACATAGTTTTAATGATTTGTCCAGCATGCCGGGCCTTCTGTAACCACACTCTGACACTTCGGGTCAAGTCACAGCATAAAGGAATATATTTCTCATACAAAATATATTTGATTTATCCCTTTATTGGCATTTTTTATCCTTCGCTGCATATAATATAGATTTTTCTGTAACAGTTAGGGTCAACCCGTCATTATTTCATTATATCTACATGCTAATCTATTCATCCAAAGATGAGTTTTGATTTGAAAACATGACAATCGGCCTCACAAAGCCGTATAATATCTAGGTTATAGAAACAGACTTCATTTTTATTGTGCTTTTCGACCTTTTTAACAGACTTTTTTATGGGCTTTACACTTTTGCCTCTCATTCATCCATTCACACTCTTACGCCCGGTCTTGGTCTTTGCATCGGGAGTGTGTTGCTCGGATCACCTGCACTCTGTAATTATTTTAGGATTTATACTATGAGAGCAAATATGTATTGCTCTATTCACTTGCTTTTCACCTTCACAACTTTTGACTACATTCACTGCAGATCAGCAGCTGGTATAGATCTGGCAGCCAATTGGGCCCCAATAGGTGGCAGCAGAAGGCGCTCAAGGACTCAGAACAAGCTTGAGTGCCCAACAACACGAGCAAAACACTGAGTCTGGAACATCAAACAGGATCCTGACCTTGCAGACAATATATTTTTCCTCTTTTAATACAACCAAGCAAAACCTCCAACATTTTGAACTGAGAAAAGCTCATTTCACTGCAACAATTTGTATCTGCCTGAACAGCACTGTTCATCCCTTGGGGGAACTAGAATTACTGCTGCATGCTTGTATGTCTCTGCAAACAAGTCAAGTTGCAGTTTCAGTTTACATCTATGTCTGTCAAGTAATGACAGTTGACAATGCTTAAAATATGGATGTTATTGCAAAGAAGCTACAATTTATAAAAAACACACATCTTTCTCCAGACAGCAAAGAAGATCTCTACAATCACTACAGTTTCAAGATGGACACCTAAGATTAATGTCACCATTTCAGTATCTGACCAAATTACTGTTCCTGTGTTCCTGTGAAAAATGGCCAGAAAAGTGTTTTTGCAGAACATATGATGGCACAGTGAAGTTGACCTTTGACCTTGGGGATATTAAATATCAATGGTTCATCATTTTATCCTATTAAACATTTATGTGAAATTTTGTTATAATTAACAAATATATTTTCTTGAGTTATGGCCAAAAACATGTTCTGCTGGGTTAACTGGCCTTTCACCATGAAATTGTAATCAGTACATCGTTGACTCTAATTGGACATTTGTGCGAGACTTAAAGAAATTCTCTCAGGGTGTTCCTGAGGTATTGCATTCATGAGATTGCGGCAGACAAGGTCACATTGACCTTGACCTCTGACCACTTTAATCAGTTTTTCATTGAGCCCAACTGAACATTGCTGTGAACTTTGAAGAAATTTGCTAAAGGACTTCTTGAGATGATGCTTCATAAGAATGAGACATATAAACATACTGGCGGACAGATAACCCGAAAACACCTCTGGCCACAGATCACAGAATATTACAGAGAAGCAACTGTCAAAGTAATCCTCATATATGCATAGTATAAAAATGCTGGAAAATTCTTTCTGTGACACTTGATTTTGAAGACTAATGTGCATTTAGAGGCTATAAAACAGTAGAAGAGTGCTGAGACAGATTGGACCAAACATCCATCATGAATCCTGTGCCTGTTGGATGTTAGTTCATGTTGATCGTGGCTGAAATAACAACACAAGTAGAGTCTCAAAGTAAAAAAAAAACAAAAAACATATGTCTTTTACTTCGCAAAATATTGAAAAATCCATATGGGGAAAAAAGAAACTACTCTGAACTCCTCTTATCTGTCTACCTGTTTGTCTGTCAATCTGTCTGCCTTTCAGTGCACCCATCCATCCTTTCATTCCTCCTTTCATTCATAAATTGCTGACTCTAGCCAGAGTCTTTCTTCCCATTCATAAAGTGGCATGAAGCAAACAAATCAGATCGCATTTAAACAGAACTACACACACACAAAAAAACACACATTCAATCACTTCACATCTCTTTCCGGTGAACTGTCTTGATTCTGGCGGTACACAACAACATCAAACACACCATGCTGAGCGCCCGCTGCCCCCGAGCACATCAGCTCCAACAGCATGCCTGGACATAATGTGTTAAGCTCCTGTTGCTTCCTGACTCCATGCTTCCAACTTCACTTCCTCCTCCTTCCCTGGCCTGTGCTCCCTCTGGAGACTTCAGCCTGATTGGATTCTGAGAGAGAGATCGAACATAGAGGTCAAAAAGAGCCTCGAGGACGGTCTTCATCTCGGCTTTTGTGCGTGTGTATGTGTGTGTGTTGACACAGGACTCTGGTCATTCATGTGCACTCTGACAAGGAAAAGTACTTTATGAACTACAAACCTCATTCTGGGTTATATTGGAATTTATTGACATATACCTATCTGCAGCATAATGAGCTCAGATCATATGTGTGCATGTTCATTATTAACCTTTCGTTTACAGTGTATCATTGAGGCGATTTATCACGACACCATCGCCTTATTAATCATACTATATGGGACACTGGGACATGTTTTTTGCTGACTTGAATCGTGCTGTGTCCGTCCAATTTCGCAGCTCTATAGGAACATGCAGTACAATACTAATAGAGGCTGCTGTGCCTGGGTTAAACCCACGCTCAGCCATATAAGCACCGTGAAGTCAATTAATTTCTGGCTGCTTAATGACTTGGAACCTTTGTGGTGCAGACACCCCGCCCCTCGCCCACATCTCCAGATTGATTGAGTGGATTTCTTGGACATGGTGCAGAATCCGCAGATATGCTGTGAGGAATGATCACATTCAATTTCCCTATTACTGCGAGTTAAAATGCCATCAGAATCCTGTACCTGCACTTTAAGAAAAAACATTGGCAGAATTAATATATTAATGTCAAAAAGGTGAATTTCAAATAGGTCTTTTTTTCGCTGCAGAGAGCCAACCAAATTGCATATGACAGAGAATTTAGGATGTGTTTGCCATAACCTATAAACTATAATGCACATGACATGCAGGTATAATGTGAAGGTCACTGTGTACTCTGTGTACATGTGACATGTGTGCACAGACTTTTTTTTTCCTCTGGATATCATCATTCTAACTGCACGACGCAAGGAGGCGAATAATTACGTCACTCAAAAAACCATCAGTCCTCCTCGCTTGGGTCACTTCCTTGTCCTCCCTCTACCGAGCGCTCCCCCCCGTGTGTTCTCCTGCCCCTTTACCATATAAATGTCTCCTTGACGGGTTGGAAAACTGCCCCTCCGCAAACTGTCCGCTTGTTTATTTCCTGTGATTCCTGAGAGAAGCAAAAATGCACTGATCACTATCCCTGCTGTTCAAGGCTACCTGAAGGTTCTTGTCCTCTCAGAGTTCCCTGGGCAGCGGAGGACGGTGGGAGGGGAGAGACGGGAGAGAGAGATCGGAAAAGATGCTGGGAGAGAGAGAGGGAAAGAGAGATAAGGGAGATGTGGGGAGGCAGGCTGTAAGTGAATGAAGGTGTGTGGGTGAGGGAAGGTGGGGTGGGCAAGCCGTGAAATTGCTCCCAACAGTGGCGACACCGCTGTGCACACTGCTTCCACCAAGGCCTCCACCAGTCTCCTGCAATGGGAACCCCCCCCCGCCCCTCTTCTAGCCCCCCACAAACCCTCAGCTCCCAAACCCCAGACCCCCTCCTGTCTGTCTTTTTTTTTTTTTTCAGGTCTGTTGCACACGGGGCGGAAAAGATCGTATTTATCACCTGTCAGCATTTGGCAGCCCTGAGTTACGCGACGCAGGACAGCATAAAATTATCATACACAGGCATGAAATTACAAAACCGCCCGGGGACCCCACAACAAAATTATTTCATTTTTCCCCCTCCCAAAAAAAGGATGGAGGGTGTTTGGTTGTGAGGTGAGGGGGTGACAGGTGAGAAGTGGGGGTGACAGACGGAGGGAGTGCTGCAGAGAGATGAGGGAACCGATAGTGATAGAGAGAAAACTCCAAGAGGACATTTTGGGAAACTGTCCTTCACACTCAATGTGTGATAAAAATAAAGGCTGGCTCAGGCTCAGCAGCGGTGACGCCACCACCTTTGGTCAAAACAGACTTCTGTGGGGGGTCAGATATCCATCTGCTGCTCACTTTTGTTGTACATCAACAGTCTTTTACCACTTTTTTTTTTTTAAATCACTGCATCTACATAGGGAAGCACTGCTAAAATCAATTCCTAAAAGTTATTTTACTTAGAGATGTCTTAATGCTGTGCACCATTAGAAGAATGACTTTAGCTGCAAACACATGCTCCATGCACAACAAGTGACAGAAATAAGGTATACTTTTACAGCAGCAAAGCAGTATTTCTAGGGGTGTCCTAGTGGGGGGGGGAATGAGACTGATTACCCAGGGCCCCAAAGGGATGGGGGGCCTTAAAAAGCCTGGGATTAGAAGTTTGGTTTTCTTTGCACATTTTCACTTGTTTCTAATTATTAAGTGCTATAAGTAAATTAAATTGGCTGAATAAAGCAGCTGATAGTCTGAACTTTGTATAAAAAATAGTCGCAGCCCCTAGAGAGTAGAGGCCCTTCTCACCTTTTAAAGGTGCAAAATGTTTTAGTCCACCCCTGTGCAGCCACAGTCGATTTGGTGACTTTTACTGCAGGAGTGCCAACGTATGCTGTCATGGCTTTTCCCAATTAAGGAAAATCAGGGTTCCAAAAAAAAAAAAAATAGAAGAAAGACAGACAGAAAGACAGAAAGAAGGAAAGAAAACTGATTGTGTAAAAACATTATAAAAGGTGCTGAGAGAGACATGGATCCAGAGAAGCCCACAGAGGGGGCCCACAGAGACCACTTATACATATAGGGTCTAGATAATGGTGCTCCAGCCCTGAGCGGGCACTTGAGCAGCAACAGGCAGTTGTTTAGGGGGTAAGAACACAAGTAGGTGTATTTGCCTCCCGATTAACCTTAAAACAGTACTTGCTATTTTTCATATTGCCCGCCACCGCAGATATGTATAGATATGACTTTGGTACACCTCTCTCTCACTCTCAAGGTTGGATCGAAATCTGATCAAATGGTAAAACTAGGCAGTGCTTATCAAATATAAATCAAGATTATGTTACTGCACTGCCTGTTTCTCTTTTAACGTGCTTTCAGAAACATATTTTAATGCTGTGTTTGGCTGTGATAGTGAAAGTTTGTGAACAGGAAGAGGGCGCCATGCTGCTTTCTTCGAAAAACACAGAAAAAATGAAGATCAAACAGTAATCTAAACAGCGCTGATCAAATACAAACCAAGATTCTGTTACTGAGTTGCCTGTTTCTTACTTAAATTATTTTCAGAAACATGTTTAAGCTTACGGTTTAACTGGAATACGAGACCCGGCCGGCCACCATTTTTTCACACGGACCATTTCACATTATGTCACCCACCAGTGGAAGTGTTAATTGGTCTGATCGCGCGTATAGCATTCTGGTAGTTGTAGGTTTTCAACCTCTTGAGCATAAGCACCCATCTTCTCTGTTTTCTCTGGTCATATAGAACCAATTTCAAAAATATTTGTGTCTTTCTATTGTGTAGATGGCCTAGTTTATGTTTTCTTTATCTCGCTTTATATCTGTGAAATACTTCTTTGAGCAATACAAACTTTCATAGTTTGTGTCCACGGTTTTTGAGTTCAAGCTCTTCAAAACAAAATCTGAAACTGATGAGTGTGTGTTTCTGTTTTACCTTCTAAAAGGGCATTTAAATTGACCTTTTTCACCCACCTTTTGGAAGTCTGTTTTATGGCACCTTAGTCCATCTATTGTGTTTGTGTGTGTAGGCTCGGATGGCATTGACAGAGGAAGAGGTGGCTTTACATAGGTCCTCCATAATGCTGTGGGTATACTAAATGCTTCATTAACGCCACACACAGGAAATGGAGGGTCAATATTTATAGACCCTGTGCAGAGCACTATGTAGATACGGGATCTATTGGCTTGCATTCTAGGGAGGGGAATCAAATTAAGTCAACGAGGGACTGGAGTTTTTCTCTCGGTCTCTCTTCCTCTATGAGACGGTCAATTTCCCAACGATCGCCGGTGGTGGCTGGCCGCCATGAGGCTTGACCCTAAAATGTGTGGAGAGGAGGGAGAGCTGCACTGTTGCAGAAGTCAGTGAAGGTGGCAGAGAAGATAACTCTTGCAGGCATTAAAAGAGTTATAATGTTAGAAAAAAAAGAAAGTTACCTTCATTCTTGAAAGTCTGCGCGGTATCATTACAGATTATCCAACATTAAGCTAAAATCCTCATTTTACAGCAAAACTTTTAACATTAACAGATCAGAGAAAAGAAAATAACTCCTGGAGATTTTACTTCTCCGGGGTGAAAAATGTGCAAGGTAAATAGCTTTGGTAGAAAAGTAGAGAAGGTGAGACTAAGTTACATTAGCACAAAGAGAGGGATGAGGAAAAAGAGGAGTGAAGAGAGAGAGCTAGAGAGTGTATGCTTCAGCGAGAGAGAGAGAGAGAGAGAAAGGAGGGAAGATATTGCCATAATTCCTGTGTGTCGGCATGGCTGTTAGGAGCTCAGGTGGTTGAGCGTTTGCCCCGGCCAGGCCTCATCAACGTGAAGGGCGATCTCATCCTTTCTGCATCTCTCCTCTCTTCGGCTTGATTAATTGGGTTCCAAATACGCCAGCGGAATACGTAATGCGCCCCTCACAACAGCACCCCCTCCCCACCTGAACACCCCCCTCCTCTCCCCACCACCGACACCCTTCCTCCCCTCCACCTGCCTCCCAACCTCATTGCTCTCCTGCTCCTCTTCCCACCCTCCCACCTTCTCCTCCTCTCTGTCTCACCTCCATCTCCCACCCTCTCTTCTCATCTTAGACCCTCTCTCTCATTCTCATTCCTCGCTTCCTCTCTCCATCTCTCTGTGTGCTGGCAATCTCCAAAACACATTAGCATACACTTGGTATTCCGGGCGGGGGGGGGGGTGGGGGGTGGGGGTGGGGATGGGAATGAAGAAATATGAAAAACAATTTAACAATAATAATGACGCTGATGATAAAATTAATTATGCCCAGGGATGGCGGATGAGAAAAAAGAGAAGGAGGCCTCAACAGCAGTCGCTCACTTAATTTGATTCCCAGACGCTGGCGGATATCAGGTGCCATTTGACAAGCAGACACAATGAGTGTGTACTACAAAATCTCTATGTGTGTGTGTGCGTGCGTGTGTGTGTGAGTTGCATGTGTAAGCGCCTGCGTGTTATCCTCAACAAAGGTGCCGTTACAAGCCTCTCAGACAACACATGGGGTAGTTCTTTTCTTTTTCACAGTATGTGTTCACAGTGACACTGTGTATGACGGCACACCCTGCAGACAACACAGCAAACGTACATGTGGGCATGCATACATGCCAGCCCACCCACATCTCTGCCTGTGCACTCCTGCTCACGAAAAAGGCTCAGAAACAGAAAAACACACTCTGCTTTTTCAACTGCGAAACCACATCAGTAGCCCGCACCAGCGCACAACTCTGCAAACATGTTGACGCGAGTGATGTCGCCTCCATCTTACCAAATGTAGATTTTCCACAACTTGTTTTTATTTCCTTAGTCTTATGAAACATGCAGCCTCTCCCCAGGGACTGTGATTGACACATACAAGCTTTAGGGATAGGAGTCAAGCATGACTGGCTCTCTTGGGGGGGTTAACATTTTAGAGTATTTTTCCCTCCATAACTACTGCTGCCGTGATGTCTTTCTGTAGCAAAGCTGTCTGGCGCTGCTATAGTAACTCATCTCATTAGGATAAACGGTGAGATCATCCTGGGTGGGGTCTGTTTCAGTCTCCTCTGCATCTCATGTTGCATTATCACGCCTGTCATCATGCATGTGCCATGCTGTGTCCCCTTTGTGTTATTTACGCCGCAGCTTAGCACTTTTCATAATTCCAAGACTGCACAGTGTTGGAGCAGAGTAATAAAAACATCCTTATCTTGCTTATTCGGGGAATCTTTAAGGTTTAGGCTCTCACTTTCTGTCTTCATCTGTGGGTGTGTGTGTGAGAGAAGAAAGATGAGGGTGGGAGGAGAAGGAGAAGGGGGGGGGTTGATAGAAGTGAAAGGGGGCAGAGACCGGTGGCTGCATTGATTTAATTTGCGGAGGTTTGCACGACGGCGAGGCATTCCTTTTAACGATCACTAAATTGTTTTCTGACAGAACCCCACCAAGCAATTTCTCCCCCCCACCACCACCCCTCCCGACATTTGATTTACATATGATCTTTAAACACCGCCGAGGCCGCGCTAGCTATTTGGTTATCATTCAAATCACTCTCCTCCATGTCACACTCCAGGATAGGTCACTCTCCTCACGCCGGCTCCCGAGACGAGACGGCGGAGAGGGAGGCGAGGGGGGGGAAAAGAGGAATGTATAACTAATGAAATAAATTGATTAAGGGGCGAAATCAATTGGTTTGCAGGCCGCAATGAAGATCTAGTGCTTAATTTAGCATGGACCCTGCAAGCCGGGGCATTAGCGGCAGAAAGGGAACTGAAAATCTAATTGGTGCTAAATGAAGTAGTGTACAGTAATGGGCACAGGGACACCGTGAGGGGTTCCCATCTTTTCCCTTTTTCCGAGCTCCAATCACTGCCCTTTTTGAATGCACTCAAAGCACACCTCAACTTTGATTCTCCCTAATGCATTTAATAAGCCTGGTTTATTGGAATGAAGGTAAAAGACAGAGAGAGAGAGAGAGCATTTGCATGCCTTTGAAGAATAAAAGAAGAGCACTTTTTAACCTGAGAAGTAAAAAATCCCAGAAATTTGAGCGAGCTGATGGAGAATAATGATTGCAGTGGATCTTTTTTTTTTCTTTCGGTGAACGTGTGAAACATCTTGACAGATGCGGATAAATGAAAACTGAATGCATTTCTGAGGTCGACCCGAACCCCTGATTTCATTTCCTTCCACAGAATTGCACATGCAAACATGCTTCTGCATATAATCGGCCAAGGTGTGCGACGATTTCTCGTACTGTGTCGCTTTACAAAAGATCCATTTATAACGTCGTTTTGACTGCTTGTACAACGGAGCCGCGAAAAGGTTAAGTTAAGTTTAAGCCAATTAGAATCCCGCTGAGGACAACGGGGTCCTCCTGCACATTGGCACAATTAAGGCTGATCTTTAAGATGAGACACACTGCCAGGCAAAGCTCTCCCCATCAGAACAGAGTAGCTGTAAAGCACAGCGACAAAATGACATTATCTGTCTGCTTGTTCTACACCCCGACTAATGTAAAGTGAGGTTCTGACATTAAGAGGAGTCATCTTGAATGTGCAGCTGCATGTTTCCACAGAGGCCCGTTTCATGTTGACTCTTCCCATTTATTTGAAATGTTAAGAGGAAAAAAGTACAAATATACAAATTGGATATGATACTTTTTTTTTCTTCTGAAGCAAAACTGGTAAATTTGTGACCGAGTGATGGGGGGGCGGGTTACGTCAATAAAATTCATAGGTGCTGAAGAAATAGGCATTGATTTTTTTTCCCCCGTTTCTGTCTTTTATGAATGTGTTCCACCTTTCCTTACCTTCCCCGGACTGCTTTTTACAAGACAGGTTTTAGTGAGTCGCCATAAAAGCAATGAGGAGCTACTTAAGTGCACAACAGGGACAGACCCCTGTAAAGATCATCAACAACCTTCGCTTCTTTCAGAGTGGAAGAACGCGGGAAGGAGGATGTAGGAATGTGAAAGATAGTAAATAAAAATGAAAGTAATTGTGAAAAAGCAGTTTTCTAAATCCCTCTTTTTAGTGCCTCAGTCATGTTAAGCAGCTGGAGCGATGGGGAGACGTTCCGCATGGTTTTATTCACACATAGAGGCAATAAACCACCTGGATGTTATCTAAAGCAGACCACATGCAGCCTGATTAAAACGGGTGGAGTTTGTTTCCATCTTTGTTGATTACAAATGCAGTTGTAACTTGTGTGAAATTACTTCCCCCTTTATAGCCAGGGCAGTCTTTTTCCTGTTGCTGTTTTCCAGAAATGGCTTTTCCATCCAGATGTCTGTAGAGAAAGCAAATAATCATAGATCTGGTGCAGCGTGTGGCTCTGCTCTCGATCCATCAGTCACCTAATAAACATTTTAATTCTTTGCTTTTAATTGATTTTAGTGTTCGGAAGGAATGTCTCTGGCTTTCAATGCCATGCAGCTCGTTCATCAGCTCTGTGTGCGAATTCATGCTGAAGGAGACCAGAGATTTGGACTGCAGGAAGTATTTGAACAATTATGCATTCAGTTACTATCTGCAGAAGATATCAGACATGCATTCATGCTTATGCACCGTAATTGTCATTTTGATAAATTATGGATTGGAGTGATCTAAGGGATTTTTGCAGCAGGTTTCTTTAAACATACGTGTATTTATAGGGATGGAATAATGACTGATGTAGAGGAATATGTCAAGCTATTGAGATGGAGAGAGAAAGAGAGAGAGAGAGCGAGAGAGAAAGAGAGAGAGGGGGAGAGAGGGATGCTATTGCGAGTGGCTCAGACTAGGAGAGTTATCAAAGTGGCTCTATGCATGTGAATGAGTCTATTGATCGCAGGGCGGATCGATGCTGTATTTATAACACAGGGGAAGGCTGAATCAATGCATACTTAATGTGTAAAGAGGCGGGGATGCTGGGGCAGGGGTGCAGGACGAGGGCAGGAGGTGGGAGGAGACGAGGAGGGGTGTGTGAGGATGGAGAGGTGGAGGCTTGTTAAATAACCAGCGTTTACATTTTTCTGTTTACTCAGCACTTGTGCGGGAGCTGTGTGTTTGGAATGTTTTAGTACACGAGGTTAGGCATCAGAGCCTGTTATTGTGATGAGCCGTCAATCAAAACTCCATGTGGTGATCCGTGCGTGTGCCCTCGAAGCGACAGTTCGTCTTAAACCTTTACAGCCAATGCAAACAAAAAAATTCTATCAAAACTGAAAAGTCTTTTTACACACCCTTTCACAAAAGTGCACACCAGCACTCACACAGCAGATGTAATAGTAGTCCATGTTGGAGGAGGCTCTCGAGGAAGGCCTCCAGACTCCCCTCTCCACATGTTGGTACCATATAAAACAATTAGCATTTTAATTGTTTTGTGTTTTCTTTCATTTGCTCCTCTTTGTTTTCTCTTCTGCTGCATGGGTGTATGCCTGTAAGGGTGCATAATTACAATAATATCCTCTGGTTTTGAGAAACATTTTGTTTTTAATGAAGCAGTAAGTTTCTTTTTAATCAACTTAAATTATCAGATCATTTCAACTCTCAAGAATTGACTGTAAATGAAAAGAGCAAATTGAAAAATAAAACTAGTTTTTTTTAAAAAATGCACATACTTAAATAAAATGACATTTAACCCTTTGAAACATGAGCAAATTGGCTTGATTTCTTTCAAAAATGTAGAAAGACAGCAATGAGCAAATAAAGAAGACCCAGGGCAAGAAATTAATAAGAAGTTACCAGAGAATTAGCTAATATTGAAGAAAAAAAAAAGAAAAAGAATAGTGAAAGAACAAAATCACAAAAAAATTACCTGAAAAAGGGTGTTAAAATAAAATGATAAATATGAATAATGTTTTCTTCTTTAATGTAACCCTACTCTAAATATATAATTATAAATATATTTTCTTAGCATTATTCCTCAGTTATTTAATAACTTTCTAATGACCCTCTCTCTTTTTTATCAACCAGTTTTCAAGTAAGTTTCTTGTCACCTTTCATTATTTTTTTGCACTTTGCAGGACATCTGTTGTGAAGTTCCTGATTGCATTTACCCTATACTTTTTAAAGAAATCAAACCAGTTTGCTTATTTTTAAAACACTAAATGCTTGTGAAAGGCATCTTAAAACAGCACAAGAACACTGATGTTGATCCAGGTTTCAAAGGTTAAACCTCCTTCAACATGTGAAACACGGGCCGAATTTCACAGTCAACTTTAGCTCCAACATGTCTCTGATAACGCAGGAAGTGACGAGTGCTTTCCCCGCGGTCACATCACATGTTGACGGCCGGAGTAGAGCTCAAGCATCATGTCGTGTCGAGGTTCTTCCGTTCAAAGTGCTCCCAGGGAACACATAACATTTTACTGCTTTCTCCTGGCTGGGAAATTTTTTGGTAAGAATACTCCTGTGGGCCTGATTTGGTTTTTGACTTTTATAGCATCCTACTGAAGACTGGAGGAGCGGACTCGCTCACCGCCTGTCGTAAACACACATGCAGGTGGATACACCGAACATGTGTGAATGTTACACACACAAGCTGATATTTATAGTAGGAAAGGACTATATGGACTGTTTCCTATACCTTTGTCTGAAATGTCATCTTTACTATCAGCAGAAGGATAGCACCAGTGTTAAAGGCTGTAATGTTTCTACAGTGGCCCTGACCTGAGGCACCAAAGTCATTAAACCAGCCATGCGTCCTGGCTAATTAAAGGTTAAGTCAATACAACAAAGAGGCCTTGAAGGCAGAAAACGACGACTAAGAGCTAGTCTTGCGTTGAGGGGTTAAGACAACACATATGACCAACATAAACATCTACATTTACAGTATTCTGTGTTACTGCTCATCATAAAACAATATGACTGTATCCTTGACCCATGCTACAGTGTACATCCAACACACCCAGTGCTGTTGAGAATAACATTAGGTGTGTTTTAATTTGACCTGGCAGACAAGAGCCGCCTTGAGAAGTTGTCACAGCCGCGTTGTTAAAGGGCTCTGGCCGAGGTGAGCGGTCTGGCCATCCAGCAGGTGCTCGGCAGGAGGACTATTTCCCAGAGATTTATGTCCCTGAAAAACGTACAGGGAGGGTTCATGGAAAACTCACAGAGGTCAGGGAGCTGATTTAATTTCAGCTGTGAGTTAATTTTTATTTCCATGTGGACCTGATCAAATTCTGCAACAGAGAGGGTTGTAGACATTTCTGAATCTTTATGGTTTCAATTTTCAAGTTCTCTAAGCAGTATGAAGTTTTGTATTATGCACAGAGCAAACTTATGTTTAGCAAATGAAGCAAATAGTACCAGAGACACAAACTGAATGATAAACACAGTCATTCAGAATTAAGGAAATAGTCTGACAATTTGAAAAAAAATGCTTTTTTTTCCTGTCTTATATTGTAAATATGAAGCTACAGTCATCTTAGCTTAGCACAGATGAGTGCCCACTGTTCCATCAGACCAAAACCAAAACCAAAAGCCAAGTTAGTCCAAAAAATGTCCCACTGGACTGAAAGCCTGACAGCCCATTATCCCCAAAACAACCGTTGCTCCGAAATCCCATTTCTCTAAAAATACACACTCTCTGTCAAACAAAGATACATTACATTTGACAATGTGGTGAATGTGTGGATTTAGGCACAAAACCACTTGATTATGGTTACTAAACATTTGGTGGCACAAAAGTTGCTGGAAAAGCAGGTAGGGGTCCAGGAAAAATATCCAGGTTTGGGGGGAAATGCTGCAAATGTCAGCGATAACTCTCAGGATTGGTGACTGAAATGCTACTGTAAATGCCACAAAGGGTCTGTAAAAACACCAGGATTTGGTGGCTTAAACGCCACTGGGAAACACCACAACGTGTGGTAAAAACATTAGGATTGGTTGCTAAAACCCAGCTGGGAAACGCTACAAACATCTATTAAAATACCAGGTTTTGGTGGCTCAAACGCTGAAAAGGGTCTGTAAAAACACCCGGGTTTGCTGGCACTGGCGTGTATTAATCGCTCATCATTTGCTGGGTTATTCTGGCAGAACAGGTTGTTGGAGAAATGGGCTTTTGGTCCAGTGGGACATCTTTTGGACGATGAGGCTTGTAATTTTGGGCTTTGGAACAATGGCATGTTACCCACAGGGAAACAGGGAAACTTTTAGCCTGGCTCTGTATAAAGGTAACACAGTCTGAGCTACTCCTTTAAGTTTTGTGTTTTGCTCTAAATTTAACTTGTGTAAACAGGGCACAGCCGCTGTGTTACAGTTTGGGACACTCTTTTGCAGACCCCCCTTTTTTTATCGCAAAGTTTAAAAACGGGGGTGTATCTTTCAGAAACATCTAAAATATAGTCCAGTGGCAAATACTGTAAAATAATATTACCATTGTAAAATATTGTAGAATAGTCACAAGTTTCAGAAGAGGAGGAAGTGTAACTATACCATAAATATGTTTCCAAAAGAAAAGAGCGGTGCTGCATATGTGCTCATCTGACGGGCCTCTGGCCTTGACTTCCAGACTCAGTTCTGGACGTATGCTTTTTATAGCTCTCCCCCCATTTGAAACTCACATCTAAAAAGCAAACATTTCTCTCTTTCTGTTCATGCGCACCATCCGGGGCCCTGGTCTCCTGCACATGTTGGCACTGCTCCAACGCCAGCATCTGCTTTCTGCGTCCTGAGCCCCATCCAGCACCAGGAATCCCTCCTCTGCATGGAATGTTTCTGTTCGCGGGAAAAAAATAGATCCCTCGCAAACTGTGCACTGGTATTCAGACTGTGTACAGCCCGAGACGCTGTAAGCTGTTCATAATGATAAGACCTTTCACAACAAGGAGGGCTTTCGCACACTCAGCTGAATGTGAATTGGCAGGTTCAATAGGCCATTAGTGCAACGCGGGGGGAAAAAGGCAGCACAAAACATGACATAAAAAGTCATAACAACTCAATAATGCTCCCAGTTATCATCATACAGTACAAACAGCTGATGCTGACTGAAGGTAGCTGTGTGGCCTGCAGTAAATTACAGTATAAAATGTCATGTCCAACATTAAGTACACTTGATATTCATTTACATCAGCAAGTATCAATACTGTATGCAGGTAGCTACAGTATGTCATGCTACTTCTCACAATGAGCCTTTGAATGTCAAACAGAGGTAAACTCAAATCAGCATGTGCAGTACAGCACAAGTCTATCCACCCATCTACAGAGCATGCATGCACACGCACACACACACACACGCACGCACACAAAGGTGTGCGCAACGGGAAACATTACCTCTATAACTCAATTTGGAGTGGGATGTTAAAGTGAATACACAATGTGAAAAATGAGCATGCAGTTACAGTTGAAATATGGATGTTCACAGGTACATATATTTGTCTGCACGCTGAATCATTTAATCTCACCTCTCAGAGACTGGAAAATCCTTTCACAAGTAAATTTATTCTGTGATTAATCCTGGGACAGTAGAAAAATATTATTCATGAATTTTTCCAATGTTCCAAACATTCAATTTAGGGCGAGGAAAAAATATGCGAGATATGCTCCATAGCTGCATTGAAGAATATTCAAATAGACACATTAAGGAACACTGGACCTTCCTCTGATTATATAAGTCTTTAATCACTAGAATTACCTTTACATGTTAGTGGTGTAATCTACAGGCTGTCTGTGATATGTAGAAAATAGGCAAATGTTTCCCTTTAATCTATCCGTATCTTAAAAAATGCAAAAGTTTAACAAATTTAATGGGTAATATCTAAAAATATAAAAAAAAGAGAAAACAGCAAGAGAAGCGGCGACAAAGATGTGTATTTCTTGTGGAAATAATTATCTGTATAAAGCATATTAAAACAGCAGGGGGGAAACGGGGAAGATTTGAAGAGCTATGCGTGGCTGACAACAGACTCCTGATGTATGGCATTGCAAATTTCATTAAGGGTAAGAATGGCCTGTGCTAAAGCCCAGAAATATCACTGGTGTTTTTTTAATTTGTCAGGTAATTTGTTACAGTGTGATTGAAGAAAGCGCTCATGTAATTGGAAAGAGTCAATCTATGAGGGAAGAAGGGGCGAGGACAGATGAGGAAAGAGAGAGAGATGAAGTTGGGGATGAGGGGGTGGAGAAGAGGAGAAGGTGGGGCAGATAAATTGGGCTCAAAGAGCACGTTTAGCCCAGACGCCAGCAGTGGACTGAGATATAAGAGGACAGAGGAGAGTAGATAAATAGAAAAGCAATAGACAAAGTGAATACATGCAGATAAATGGAGGCTAATTTTAAATTTTAATTGCAGACAATATCCTCAGCACGATGCCTGTAAGGGAGACTCTTTACTCCCTCTCCTGTTGCACAAACACGTCTCAAGATTGTGGGTGCTCCACACATGTCCTCCAGGCTGCGTGGATGTGGTCACTCGCACGACTTTGATAGCTAACAGTCTCTCGGACTTGAAACATTCACAGAAAAGCTGAGATCACGGTGGTCTGCCCAAGGCTCAGAGTGGGTGTGGGCTGCGGTACAGCAGCCTGCACGAGTGACTGGACTAATGAATCACACTCAAACTTTTGCAAGACATCTAGGTCACTGGGCCATGTGTGGCGGTGATTAGAAAATTACAAAGTGTTTACAGCCTCATTATTGATGCCATGTATTGCTGCAATTACATGGCAGTGTATTTGTGTGGGTCTAAATGATAATTTGTCATAAAGATTTCTTCCGCCCTGCACCTGTTTTTCCACCTGAATGTGAAGAGTTAAACTGCAGTTAGAAAAGCAAAATATGGAAACTAAAAATGATTTCCGTGACCATCTCAAACTCTTTCAAAGTCTTATTTTTGTTGTTTTTTCCCCCCAATGAATTCCTGAGGTAAAATGACAGGTGTTTTGCATCTAATTCTTTCCAAAATGCTGTCGTCTGGATGCCACTGATTGTAATCAGAAGGACTGATGATGCTGGAGGTCTTTTTACTTTCAGTAACTTCAGGGGATCTTTCAACCAGCAGGAGGCTTAAACGGTGAAGTGCTTTAACCAACAATCAGAACACAGAGCAAACACAAACTAACACAGTATACGGCGTGCTCGTTTTAAATTTATGATTAGAAAACAGCTGTTGAATAGGCGGAATAAAACTGTGGCACGCTCGCTCTCAGTATACAAAAATATGTTTGTTTATTTCACAATAGCAATTAATTTGAATCACCTGCGTAAACATATTTTTTGTTCTGTGAATACCTTTTCACAGAGACCATAGAATTTCTAGCTTATATTGCTGCAGCTGAATTTCTGCATTATTACATTTCTGTTGCGCTCAGGTACAGCTCTGTATGGATCATAAAGGTAATATAATGTATGCATCAAGTATGAGATGAGAGCATAATTATGTTCATCGGAGGTTTTAGAGCTCAAAGGTTTGGTTAAAATGGCATTTATTTGGATGTATAATGTTAGGTACTTTCCTATGGTGGATGGTTTCTTACATATATGTGCCTGGTTGTTATGATTCAAGCTTTAGAGTTCAAGTATGTGCATTTATTAAAGGTAAAACACACTGACAGCGCTAATGCAGATCTCCTCATACTATCTCACTTGTGTTAGAGACAGTTTAAAAACCTTGGTGGCTTATCTAATGTGTGACAAAAAATAAAGAAAAACTGACATTGACATTGGAAAACAGTTTGTTGCATAACAGTTTTAGAATTTATTTAGTTTCCCCAATGCTAATAAAGTGCAACATCTCCACTTGTATTGAATCATGCTTCCTTATCCGGTGTGCATATGACAATATTTATTTGTAACTAAGGGAACTGTCTGTGACAAAAATGTTTTCGGTTATAATTTCTTACATTTAAAGTAACTGCACCGAGATGTCAAAGGATGTTTTATATAATCGATGACAGGTTTGTTAAGTTTGGGCAATTTATGACACACAAACAGCAATCAATCAACCAAATTTGGCTAACAGAATATTTGATCCTGACAGTGTAGCCACACATCAGCGCATTAATCTGTTGTTCTTGATATACACTGACAGAATGATATACATATACACGACTAACTATTCTGGAACAGTTGATGCTGCACACCCATAATGCAAGGCACTTAAAGGGACATTTCACCCTGAAATTAAAAATACATAATTTTTCCTCTTACCTTTAGTGCTGTTTACAGTCTAGATCGTTTTGGTGTGAGTTTTTAAGTGTGTGATGTCTGCCTTCTCTTCTCTTAAATATAATGGAACTAGATAGCACTTGGCTTGTGGTGGTCAAAGCACCCAAAATATAAATAAATGAATAAATAAAAATTAGAAAAACTCAACAGCAATGTCTCTTTCCAAAAATCATGACCGGGTTACTCAAGATAATCCACAGACCTTGTTGTGAATAGTTTCATGTAGAAACTATTTTCTTCATTCCACTTGAAAACAGTTTCACTGCGCAAAAGTTAGTGTGCAGCTGCTGCTATCCCATGTAGCGTAACTGAGCTAGCTGATGTTACAGCTCAGCCAGTCAGGACACCATTAACGTTTACATCGGGTACTTTCATTAGCATGAGCCTCTCTCACAACAAGGTCTTTGGGTTATATTGAGTAAGTGGGTCAGGATTTTTGGAATGAAACACAACGGTTGAGTTTTTTAAACTCTTTTCTTTTGGCAGTCGAGTGCCATCTACTTCATTATATTAGAGAGAAAGCAGACATCTCTACGGCCAATATCTCCAACACTCAGCAACTCACACCAAAACAATCTAGACTGTTAAATAGCACCACAGGTAAGAAGAAAAATGTGTATTTTTAATTTTGGGGTAAACTTCCTTAAATGCGACTTGTCTTTCTGTTATTTTATTTGAAAACAATTTGGTTTTGCTGTTTAGTGTGATAAGTCAGTTCTACACTGTTAATACAGAATTGCACCCTGGGACAAATAAAATAAACACATAGAAATTAATTCATCACACAAGCCAGAATTTACTGTCTTTTTTACAGCATTAATTCTCATAAAAATAAATGACGCTCTAAATTTAAACACTTTAAGTGGTATAATCATATATAAAATCCAACTAAAGTTTTGTCACTTGGCAGAAAAAAATGTGAAGTGAAGACACGTGCAGACTCGTGGGGGTGTACGCTGACATACTAACACTCTCACTCACATGCAAACAGACAGTATTCATATATCTCAGAGGGCTTAATAGGTTGTGTCTGTCATTTGAGTGTATGATGTAGCGGTGGCAGTGTGATATGTTGCTATGGAAACATAGTGGCATATCTCTTGCTGTGGCGCTCTGCGCATTTCATCACATTCGCTACAATAATAAGCATAATAATGTGGGTGGCGAGAGTATTTTAAAAAAGGGATCAGATCACCCCTAAATTGATGTCAGTGCGATCAAAATGACAGCATCTATGCAAATTTGAATAAACGTCACGGCTAGTGAAGAATAAAGGCTTAATGCGTGCTACAAAAAAAAAAGAAAGAGAAAGAGAGGCGTTCCACTCATCAGGAGAAGTCGGTTTGTAGAAGCTGTTATTTAGCCGTAGCTCCCATTTCGTCCTTCTCCTTCTCCCCTCCACAGCTTATTGGCCTTGGCCACCCTGTAATGTGTGGTGCCTACACTGCCACAATTCCTCCTGGCTCTCAGCTGAGTATGTATCGATTGCTTGCTGGTGTGTATTACGCTGAGGGAAGGTGTCAGGGAGAGGGAGGGAGGTGGTGGAGGAGGGAGGTGAAAGACAGAGAGGGGGTTAGGTGGAGGAAATATCCTGACAGCTCACTCATATGTTCGACAATAACACCTTCAGAAGTTCTGTGGAAAAAGGCTTCAGAACAATGCTGGGTATTGCCATGTATCTGCACCTGTATCTCCATGTATTCATGAAAATGAATCCCTTCACAGCTGCACAGATCCGTAAGGAGAAACCTCATAATTAGAGGCAGAAATCCTCTATTCAATAAACTAAACAACCATGCAGAAAAATCAAAATTGTTAATTCCTCCCTTTCCCCCCTTTCTCTAGTCCAAACATGGAGATGAGTTCTCCCATTTATAATTCAGTGATACTGTATCAGGCCCGATCCCCACAGCAGCCCCTTCTACTTTCCACTGGCCTATGATTACAACTGGCTATATATAGGATAATCAGCGTATGGGACTTCCCTCATTCTCATAAAGGGAAATGAGCCATACGGATGGTGTAGCCTTGCTTGGCTCAGCACAGTGCAGCACAGCCTTGCGTGCACACACACAAAGACAGCATGAAGAGTGCAGATGTGGGTAAAGAGGGCAGAAAAAAATTCCAAAGAGGGTTATATCTTGGATTTAAGTACAGGCGTATTACAGCTCTGCAAGTGCTATTGCCTTTAGTCACACTAACAGGGAAACAGCTAGCTTCTTGCACATTTATCTGAATTGTTAATGAATACATTGTATTTTTAGCCTCCTTTTTAAAATGATCTTTCAGTATATTAGTTGTTTCAATAATTTTGCAAACGTTTATTTTGTTTGTTTCACTACTCTACTCTAATCTTATTTCCTGCTGTGTAGATGACCCAATATCCCCACAGGGATCGTTAAAGTTTTATCTAATTTGATCTAATCTAATATGCACAACTAGGCTAATGTGTATCCACAGAGAAAGGCTTCTTCATCCCCTTCCCTTCCTTTCACCTGGCACTGTCAGAGTCTCCTGGCTCCTCTTGCAAGCTACAAAAGCATCGCTGCAATCAAAGTGAGGAGAGTATGTGGCCATGAGTATCCCTATGCAGCACATAGCAGACAGGGGAGTCTGATTCATAGTGGGCCACTCTGCTCTTCATCACTTTAATAAATGGCCCAGGGGACTGGGGAACATTTTGCCTGCTACAGAGGTACTGATCAGAATGGGGACATTCAAGCTCTCTGTCTCTGCCACTCCTTTTACCTTGCCCACTTCCTTTTGTCTCTTCTTCTCTCTTCCCTCTCTCTCGCTCTCTCTCTCTCGCTCCCTTGCTGTCCTTCCCGGCCATGTCTGTCTGGGTGTCTGCCTTAAACAGGATAGATTCTCTTGGTGCTTTAAAGGATGGCTACATCAGAGGGCCAGCTGGCCTCACTCCTTCATCAGCGACACTGACCTTCTGCTTGTCACCGCTTAAGCGGCCGTCACATCCACTCCACGGGCTCATCGGCCACTGCCACAGAGAGAAAAAAAAAGCTAAAGAGCCACCTTAATCCAATACAGCGTCTGAGAGCCACGTAAACAGCCAGTGTTTTATCTACTGGGGCGGACGCAGTGTGTGTGCAGTGCTGTGTGGGGATGTATGCTGCTGTGTAAAGGGCCGGCGATGATGGTTTGGCGGTCGAGCTTCGCTCTGGAGAGAGATAAAAATTTATAACTGAACTAATGTGGAAGTTTAAGATTAGAGCCATGGAGCTGCATTCATGTTTATTACTGTGACATTACAAGGTTTTGGTTTAAATGAGACAATGTGAAAGTACCCATTCAACAATCAATAATTCAATCATTTTAGAAACTATTCATTTTAGATATTTATATACAACAAGGCAGCAACTTCATGAAACTTCAACCTTGTGCAATGAAAGCCTCTGTAAAAAAAAAAAAAAAAGATACTGGCTCTTTAACGACTCCTTCACTTACAGTGCCGGGGCGACCCTGGCTCCTGAACACTTACTGACCTAAAGATGCAGTGACACAAAAAGCTCAAAGATAATTAAATATTGATTTTTGTTTTCTAATCCTATATAAAAATTGTCCTGAGACTCCCAGCGGTAGTTTTCACACTCAGTAAAAGACGGGGGAAAAGTCTGGATTGGCGGTTAACCTCTATTTCATGTAGGGGGGTGGGGGTGGTGTCGGCGCGGGGTGATGGGATGGGGGTGGCTGCGATGCCGATACGTTCTTGGCTCCAGCCTTGAACCTGGCCCGCACCATTACTCTCCTGCTGCTGATGACACTGATCCCCTCTCTAATCTTTCTCCTGGAGCGGACCGTGGCAGGCTGCCTCTACGCTGCATGCCCGATTGATATTCTCCTCACCCAGCCCCCCCCGTGTTGAATTTACACCCCCCTCCCTCCTCCTCCTCCCCGATCCACTCCCTTTTTTTTACTACCCAACCCTGATACCTCGCTCCATCTCCTCTCGTGCACAGAAGCAGAACTTTGAGGTGACGAGGAGCTCTCTCGCTCTCTCAAAAAAGAAAAAAAAAAAATCACCTCCTTCAAATGTTCTCCCTTTCTCTTTCACACACACTCAGCACAAAAAAACACTTAAACTCATTCACAAATGAGTGCCTTTGGCCGTGCAGAATTAAAAAGTTAGCCACTGGTGATCAATAATGTAAATAAAACTGTAATAGCATTAATTCACAGTATGAGGTGGAAACATGAAAGCAGATTGCTTCCTTGTGGCAACGCTCAATCAAAGACGTAATGCAGAAAAGCTTTGCCAAGTGAGAGTGTGCACAGCACTGATTCTCAACTACATGGTCAAATGCTGTTATTGTTTACGTGTGTGTGTGTGTGTGTGTGTGTGTGTTATGATTTTAGCAAATCACATTGTAGTCACACTCAATCAACACAAAGATGTCCACAGCTTATGTTGTGAGATTTGTCTGTCAGGAGACATGGAAACAAGAGCAGTAACACACATTCAAATCCACACACACACACACACACACACACACACACACACACACACACAGATATAAGCACACAAACACCCGCACACACACATAGATGGAGCATGCCCTGCAGGGGGCAGCAGTGACCAGCCCAGTCTGCACCACAGTGCCTATGCATTAACTTTTTATCCCCTCCATCATGCACGCAGACAAACAAACACTCCTCTGGGGTTGTGGGCCAATAAAAAGTGATCTTATTAGCCCCCCCTCACTGCACCATCTACCTCCTTCCCTCCTCCCCTCACCCTGTGGAACATACAACACAACCTGCTGTCACCTCCGCCGCCAACAACCCCCCCACCCACAAACACACGCTCTCAACTCCTGCAGCACCACCTACGCCACCCCATGTGTTCAACGCCGTGCATCCTGATCCCCTACTTCATTAAATAACACTCCAGCACTGCCACCATGGCCTTCGCTTGCTAAGTGCTCCCCCATCGCCCCTCTTAACCCTGCTCTCCTCCTGCGTGTAACTGAATGGATAACCCAGTTAAGAAAAAAAAAAGGGTAGAGAGAGCAGGGCAGATCCAATCCACAGATTGAAGTCTCAGCTCCACGTTAGTTAGTCCCAGGTGGGTCCGGTGGGAACATGTGTGGCTTCTTCCATAATAGATTATGGTAATGCCATGAATACAGTGAAAAACAGTGGGTCTGGGTTTGGGCCACATAAACACTTCTTGAACATTTGGGCATGCTGAGACACGACATGTTTATTTGCTGTGACATTTTTTTTAAACTCAAGGAGATGTTTATTCAAGGCAGCGTGCAAAAGGAGCCTCATGTTTTATTTACAAAGCCGCTGAAGTCGCAATGAACTTATTTGAGACGGCGTCCTGACCAGCACCAAGGTGATCAGGGATAAGAGGGTTCCTTTCAAATTCCAAATGCCGTTGTTATCGTGAGACACTGGCTGTGGAGCGCCATCCATCATGATTTGTTTAAAAGTTTAAATAACAGTGTTTACCCGTCAGCAATTCATGGGACCTCTGAACAAATGACCCTGAGTTTTGAGGTTTGTCAAACAATGAAATGAATTAGTGTGTTAAAGTATATGTGTTGAAGTATTCTGGTCATTTGTTAAGAAAGTCATAGCAATTACTGAGCAATGGCTAACAGACTTATAATAAAAATGAAACTACTTTCACGTGAAATGCATGTTTTAAACACTTAGACAAGAAAACAAGTCAGGTGTCACGTTTAACATTCATCACTTCACCTCCACAGCTGCAGGCTGCATGTTGATTCTATATATCCACGGCAGGCCCACCGTGGAGGGATAATTCTGTTTGTTACCTGCTGCTGTTATCCGTACCTAAGCTGTCATTATGCCTCTGTTATGCAATGTGTGCCGATGTGATCGTTGTATCGAAGCCCCAGGAAATATTGTATGGCGGTTAAGTAAGAGATTATTCAGGCCACCGTGTGAAATGCTCCTCGGCACTAGAAATAGCTGATGGAGTGGGTGGGAATAGTGTGTTATCTTTGTGAGAGCCCAGTTGTTCCCAACAATCAGAAAAAAACATGACAAGAACATTGTGTTATATACAACTAGAAAATTTAGGTCCTGGACATTCTATCTGCAAGTTCCAATCATAATATATCTCAACTTAAAAGAACAGAAAAAGAAAAGAATTAGAATATCTTAAATGCATACCTCGTCTAATAACATTAATTTTATTCAGTCAAGCCTTCCTCTATTCCTCAAACTATTTATTTTAAATAAGTCTCTATTGTCAAAAGTGTCAAATGTGTTTGCTTTTCTCTTGAAAATTTATACAGACTTTAAGTCAAGACATCAAGTCCAATCTAGTCTCTGTTCCACTAGCTTCTGTAACTCAACATAATCCCTCATCAAACACTTCTTTCATCAATCTTTCTGAAAAACTGAACTGTGTTCCTATTTGTTTTGGGGTTTTTTCATATTCTATGGCGCACCCAGCCTCCACTACAGCAGTTGCTATTAGAAGGTGAAACTTCTGTAATTTCACAAGTTAAACACCAATAACTTTGTAAGCACTGAAAAAACTACAGCTCCCATGAAAATTTACCAACATGGTACTTATCGGTGTGTTCCACTTGTACTGCAAATTCGGTATTTCCGAGTTGGCGGTTGGAAATTTCACCTGGAATGCCCCCTGAACCCTGAAGTCAGATCTCCAATTCAGAGGACCATCGCCAACCCCATCCTCAAAATCCAAGATGGCTGCTGTGTGCATCAACAGTAGGGAAAGCTGTGGTGATATACTGTTTATTAGCACAATTGTGTCAGTTGTGTCATTAAAACAGGCGACCACACAGTTTCTGTATGTTTGTTTTTGCCGTAATGCATTGTTATTAACTGTTAACACTTACAATGGTTTACCTGGCTTGAACTGGTATCGCTGGCAATGTTTTGTTTGTCCAACTTGTTGTGCAGGAATGTGATCAACACGGATGTGACATTATTTCCAGCTCCAACATCTAACTTTTCAGTAAATAGAATGCAGAATTAGTGATTGTATCTTAAATATTATCTTTAAAAAAGTGTTAATTTACAATGTGTGGACATGGAACTAATGACTTAGGAGAAATCTTGACCCCATGACTGGACCAGTTAGGAACCACTGGCCTTAAGAATGATCCGACACTGGCTCTAATCTGTATTTGAAGTTATTCTAATTATAAATAGTTTAAAAAAAGAAGCTCTCTAAGACCTTTACAGACCCTTTATTTCAAAGTCTGCAGCAGCTAAAAGCAGGTAATGTATTTTTTTCTGTTCAGGAATGCTTTAGAAAGCACTTCAGGGTTAAAACTGACATCACATTATTTCCATAGACTATAAACTTCCTAAACTGTGCCCTACAGTATAAGAGCTAAACATTTCTGTTGTCTGGAAGCTCTCAGTACTGCGGAGAGGCATCTATCTGCTCTTCTGTCTCAGCGTGACCGCAAAGACCTTGAGCGCGTGCGCCTATTAGAGCAAAAGTCTGGCTTGATCCAAAATGAATTTGTACATGACGGCTCTGTCAAACATCCATACACCTCCTTCTACCCCCACCAGCAGCTCACCCAAACCCCCCAGACGGGCAGACAGGTGGACGGCACGCGCAGGGGCAGAATGCTTCTGGAGGGGGTGGGTGGGCGATATTGATTCAGTGTCTACTGTACTTGGAGAGAGAAGGGGCCAACGGCGCTTTTCTTACAAGGCTAACTCTGGACCAATCTCATCACACATTCTCTCAGGGGACTTGTGCTTTTTTTTTTTACCTTCTCCCCCTTTTCTTTTCCTCCCACTCTCTGCGTTGCATCCATTCTCTCTTTCATTTTTATTCTGTTAAAGGCAAAAAAAAAACAAAAAAAAAAAAACAAGGTCGACAAAGGTTGTCCTCCCAGCAGTCAACAGAGGGAGGAGGGGGGGTACAGATAGCTCTCCAGAAGACAGGCCTGAGAGCCGAGATATCCCACAATGCAGCTGATAAGAAAGTGGGCCATATAACCTTTGGTAGGCACGTGACAGGAATGCAGACGGCGGACAGCGTTGTGAAGAGGATGGGGATGGGGAGGGAAGATGCTGCTGCTGTGGCTGCCGCACTTGAAAGATGAAGTCAAAGTCGGGAAAGGAGGGAGGATGAAGAGGGAAGGCAGTGATAAGCAAACGAAGATGTTAGGTGCCAGAGAGAGAGGGAGGGAGGATGAAAGAGAGATAAAGAGCGGAATTGAAGGGACGGAAGTGCAGTAAAGTGGTGTATGTTACGTCTCACTGAGAAGCGAAATAACAACTGGCCTGGCTTTATTCTAAATCCTACACCTATCGATAGGAATATTATATTAAACTGTTTTTTAGCTACATTGACATCACATTTCTGCTTATGTCTTTACTGCTTCTTTCACTGAAAGAGTTTTTGGGTCTCACTGTCCAAATAATATTTGAAACAAACCAATTTGACAGCAAGTCAAAGCATCTCTTCTCAAATCCTCATCATTTCACATCTTTGACTTTGAAACACACTACATTTGAATCCCTTGTTCGTGATTAGACTGGCTGAATTAAATCAATACACACTTTTTTTTTTTTTTAACACAAGCATCACTGGGAATATATCCATATCCATGGTAATGCTACATTCAGCAGCTCCCTTTCCTCCCAGCTGCATGCTAACACATATCAGCATGATTTGCTCCAACGTGGGAATAATTGACCCTGAACAATTATTACAATGAGCGCTCTCATTTTTCTTCTCCTCAGCCTCCCTCGGCCATGCACGGTGGAGGCTCCCCCTCAGGTCTCTAAAAAAACGAGGAGTTGCCGTGGCACGGCACAATCCTGGCGAAGACACCTCACAAATGAAGTTCTCCTCTCCATCTCAGGAGACTCCATCGCCATTTGTTTTCATTATTTTGACAACCCTTTTTAAGGAGCTCTCCTCTTCTGCCTCCATTCGCCTCCCCTTCTCTCTCTCTCTCTCTCTCTCTGACGCTCCCACCCGTGCCCCCCATTCCCCCCCATTTATTTGGAGCTCATCCCGAGCGAGGTGCAGCGATGTGTTTCAGTCACAGCTCTCTGCCTCAGAAGACATGAGGAGGGGTGGGAGGGGATGAAGAGAGGCACTTCCTCACCTAGATAAATAGACACCTCCTATCTCTTTCTTCCTCTTCTCTCTATCTCTTTGCTGTGAGGTTCTGAATCAGTCCAGACTGGGTTGTGTTAGCCCTCCAGCTCTGTTTCTGGGCCTTTTGCAGCTTTTACAACAACATCATCACAAAGCTGAAAACATACAGAGGAATAAACCAATTTCTTCCATTTCCCTCTCGCTCCACACCCATTATTTACTTTTCAGGAAATGTCTCCATCCTGCTGGAGGTCATACCATTATACCGATAAATTGAGAATATGTTAATCATCATTTCCATGAATATGCAATGCAGGTCATATTATTCAATATAACCATTACCTTAATTGTACTGTAATCAATGCTAAATTGACATTCTCTTTGTGCGTGTGGGTGCGCTGAGAAAAGCAGCTGAAAGGGTGGAAAATACGAGAGATTGAATCTGTAACTGAAACAAAGCAATGCCCTGTTGCACATTCCCAGACGTGTTCGCGTTTTGAGCCAGCGTTTTCTTGTCAGTCCCTAAAGTGAGGTACCAAAGTATCTTAAACAGTCTGATTTGTATATTCCTGCAACAAAGACCTCCAACATCAACACTTCATCAAGGGTAAACAAATCGTCCTCTCTCTCATCTGATTTCACCTCCGCTGCATTTGTGCGTCCTGTTTCAAAGCTGGTCTTGATTTGTCTTTGGTTTCAGCCCTGCCTCACTACCGCACTAACAGAGCGATACATGAACTCAAAAGGAAAAGTTGAAATCTTGTGGGAGAACAGGCTGTTCACACATCTGGCTTGATTGCTATACAATCCAGCAAACGCTTTTTCTAGCACGGGTGGAGTTTTACACGTTGGACCGTGCAGCGAGAGACACAGTGTTCAGACAAAGGAAGGTAATTGGACATTAAATTAATTTCACTTCAGTTTAACATCTCACCTGACCTACATTTTCTGAACTCTCAAGAATGAGAAATTGTAGTATTTGCAAGTAAGTCATGTTGCTTTCTGACAAAATGTCTAAATCCACTCTCACTTCGTTAGAAATCGGCAATGGCTGACAGTGGCTAAACAAAGATGGAAATATGTCACATCAAATCATTTTCAATGTAGCTTCAAAATAATTGAAAAGCGGGAAATACTGATTCAATCTGAAACATCAATGATAACCATCAGGCTTTGGTATCAGTCCATCAAGAAATTCTTTTTTTCCCTCAATTCACCATTTAACAATCCTAAAGGGAGTTATCCATCGTAGAAGAGACAAACAACCTTCTCCATACAGCCATCGGGCATATGAGTCACAATCTGTGAAACAGGTGCTAATTCACCATCGTGATTTTCAGCATAGCAACATACTCTACATAGCACTAATGCCATCAATAAAGTGTGCAATAAAAAACTTTCTGGAGTTGTAAACAGCCACATAAACAAACACTAAATAAACGCTTCACCAGGGCCGTCACCTATTTTTTCCGTCTTGGTGGGTCAAATACACAGAGGTCAGTAATGATGTGTTTTCCACTTCCAATTTCCCTCTCCTCTAGGAATTACATCCATATTGGAAAATCTAGCACAACATGATTTACATCCAGTGCCAACCTTTAGTTCCAAGGGGAGGGTAAAGAGGTCACAGACCAACACGTAATGTTTCATTTTTTATTGACCGTAACCACAATCTTCCCCTAACCTTAACCAAGTTAATCATGTTATAACTATTTCCATAATCTTAACCATGTTTTGATTTCCATGTGCAGATGCTGTGCAAGGTTTTTTATATATATATATATATACTGGCATTGGAGGTTAAAAAAAGCAGTTATTGAAGGTAATCCTGTATTTTACAGACTTTTTCAATATCTACATTGATGTTTCACATGCTCGTCCGACCCAATTTCATCCCAATTCATCAAATTAAGCTGCTTTGTTTGGGGTGTCTGTGGTGCAGGGGGTACAGCGGGTTGTCCAGTAATTGTAAGATTGGCAGTCCGATCCCCGGCTTCACCAGTCGGCCAATACTGAACCCCAAATTGCTCCAGATGGTTGTTTCATTGGTGTGTAAATGCATGAGAATGGTTAGTAGCAGGTGGCACCTTGTATGGTAGCCTCGGCCATCAGTGTGTAAATGCGTGTGTGAATGTGTGAACATGAAATTTATTGTAAAGTGCTTTGAGGAATCGGAACACTAGAAATGTGGTATACATGTGCAAAAAAATGTCTTGCTAGATAGCCTTCAAAATCTGTTTTGGACGTTCACAAACGGCGTGTTAATTCAAGTTTGTTACATGTACTGTTCAAAATCAGTTTCTGCCTGTTAAATGCCTCCAGTTTTGTTTTTCAAAATAAACTTACAGCATGGCTCAAACACTTACTTTTTAGGTTTACTTCTTTCATGTTAGGCAATAAAAGTACATGGTTAGGTTTAGAAAATAATGTCATGGTTTGGCTTAAAATAAGTACGTTTGTCACATATGTCATGTGACAAACATCACTAGTGTAGCATTCTACACATGCTAGAACACAAATTATTAAAAAAAACTTTATTAAAATAAAGTCTGTTTGCTGCTGCCCAATGCATATCATACCGCCGCAAAAGGTGTCTCTGTGCATCAGTTTCTTGCAACAACATCACTGACAAAGTGGTGGTGTTTGATGAGTTAAGAGGGAGAACAGGCTGGACTGTCTGGCCATAAAGGGTCGTGTCTTTCATCTTGGTGATGGAGGCAGGCTCAAAGGCAGGTTTAGAAAACATCTTTAAACATCTTTGAGTTACAATACTTCATCATAAAATAGTCAAGAATCCATTTAGTAACACATTCATATAAAATATAACTGCAAGAGTCTATATAGACATTGTGCTTTCCAAACAAATCAGCCTTATGATCTTTGGAAAACAGCAGTGAATGTGTTTTTGGGGGGAGAGATGCTTTACTTTTTTTGTTTTACAAAGTATCGTGGCTCAATAGGATTATGTACTAAAAATATATGTGATCATGAAAGGACATCTGGGTGACGGAAAGGAACAGAGGAGGACTATGCAAAGAGGAGGGACAGAAAAAAGAGAGAGAGGTGAATCAGAAGAGAGAGAGACAGACCGAAGGCGAGATAGGGATAGTTTACCACCAGCGTTCCTTTGCTCGGCAATGATAGCCAGTGAAGCAGAAAAGTGAATTACCCTTCTACTCCAGCACTTCTTAATTTAATATCTCCGATGAGCGGCTTCAGCTCTGGATTGGGCCTGGGTGTGCACATTCGTGCTGTGTCACAAAACATTAGACACTGTCGCTGCTATTCATTTCTGTATGGTAATTCTGAGGCACACCTCTTACTAGGGGCACCAAGGGACATCTCTCTCTAGATTTTCTATTTTGGGTATTTTATTGGGAGAATTATCATCCATTGACGTATATTTAGCTCCTTTTTGTGGAGCAGTGGAAGGATGTGTAATGGCTGATTGAATAAAAGGGCATAAGCATTTCCATTGCTCATCTATTTTGCCTTCATTTTTGTTTCCCCTGGAAGGAACCTATGCTCAAGGGTAATAAACAATATAAGTGTGAATGAAACAAAATGGATTTGAGCGTTAGTTACCACTCTTCGTTTCCAACGCCCATATTACAACACAATTTGTATGCATCTTGCTTTACACGTTTATACTCGGCAGTTTACCATCCAGACACAGTAAGTCAAAACAGTGGCAAACTGCCAAATATTTCAATGGTCTGATGGTTGTGTGAAAGTGAAAAGGTTACCTGCTCTTTAGCTTTTAGAGATATGACGGAGCAAGCTTTATGAGTTTCACTTATCAGGAGTTAGCTCAACCATGAGATGCACCTCCAAGGCTTTAAGGACGGAGACGGTAACTTGGTGGGATCATTGTGGGTGGCGACTTTCTTGATGCTGAGTGCTAAGTGTTGCTGGATGCACATTGGGTGATTGGACTCCCCATAACCTAACACCCCCCCCCACCCCTCCACCCCACCACCACCATCACCATCCTTATAGCAAGGCAATTGGCAGGCAAACAGCTGCTTGGTCTAAGCGGGCTGCATATCAATGGCTCTAATTAATTGGATTAATGGAGAGGGTTCTGGGATTTGGGGAGAGGCTGGAGGAAGCATTTCAGCGGAAACAGAATTGCCGTCCCCGAGGGCAGGGGGGTCGTGAGGGAGCTGGGAGGGGGCACACGACTGAATATGGATGAGGAAAAATTGAGTTAAAACAGAGGAGACTGCGGCATTCATTAGACCGCCCACCCTCTGAAGTAGCTGCTTAATATGCACGCTATTACTATGCAAATCAGCGATAATGAAACGCAGAGGATTTTTTTAATCAGAGGAAGAACAAGCAGATGTTGGGAGGGCTTGGAACGAAGTGCCATGAGTGTTTGTGTGTGTGTATATATATGTGTGTTGCTGTCTGTGTGAATATGTGAGAGTATGTACATGCCAGAGCTGGAAGGTGTTGAACCCTTCTCTGAAAAGAAATGGAATAATGCAATCAGTTCTTTAAAGCAGTTTGTAGCGAGCGTGCACTTGGAGAGGGCACAAACACCACGGGAACAAGCTATCTGGGGGCCTCACTCCAACTGATTAATCTTCTCTGCAGGAGCTGCATTAAGAAATCAGAATTAAGAACAGGTTATTTATTGGGGAGATTTGTGTTGGTACCTTGGGGAGAGATAAAGCTTGATCGACTCATACCCGACCAATCTCTGCGACGCCTACGGTGATATGGTAAATCCTTGCAGCAGTTCTCCCCAACTGGAGAGTCAACATTGGGATACACCAGCTGTGCTGGATGGGCTGGTCTTCCTGCTGGCAACAGAGTGGAGTCGTGTGTGTACGGAGTTGTGCAACCAACTGAGAATGATGCCATGTGCTTGTGGCATCACACATACGTCAATGAGTGTATGTATAGTCTGGTAAAGACTCCTGCATGCAAAGTGTCTCCCTGTAAGTGGCTCCCCGTGGCTCCTTGCTCTCACAGCCTAATCAAGGCATTTCTCTGTGGGCCTGTTACATTAATTGTTCTCTCAGCACAAGTGGAGGAATCAGGCGGACTGGATGAAGTCATCGATCATCGGGCAGCTGCCTTTTTAGCAGTGGCTGCCCTGCAGTGCCAAACCAGAGCAAGGAGTTGGGTGGGCCGAGACTACACAGACTGGCCTGGTCACCAGCCTGTGGTGTCAGTCATGGGGTTTATTTCTTTTGCCATACAAATAGATTCAAGCATCCTACAGAGTTAATTGAGACGAATTAAACAAGAGAATGAGGTTGATTCTATCTGGTAGGGATCGATACTATGAGCCATGTGGATTACAGCAGACAAGGATGCAAACATTTGTGTTGAGATGGACTCCAGCATTGGAGCAGTTGATTGTGTGTGTTGTTCATATGTGCGACTGAGAGAGAAAGAGGAAAGAGGGAGAGTAAACAAATTAATGTGTCAGCCCTTTGCCTCAATAGATTGTTGTCATTAGGTGGAGAATGTCAAGTGGGTCCTCCCTCGTAGGCCATATAGAATATTACAGGAGTGAATCTCCATCCTGTTTGACTCCCCATGGCACAGTAATAACAACAATCTAATGACGTACAATACATCAGGTGTACTGAAGTCCCACTGTCCCGGAGCCAGGCTGGAATTTGATCTCAGGCCTGATAATGAGAATGGTGATGATGATGAGGTGGCTGAGTGATGATGATGGTGGTGTCCCTTGTTAGTGTGTCTCAGTCCTAATTAGAGAGGGTTATTACAAGGCTGGATGTAAGAGCTACTATAGGTAGACCAGGCAGACTCAGTGGGTCTCACTGATTAACTACCCCTAAATAAAATCAATTTCTCCATACAGGCACACAGCTACTATGAGGAATTATTTTGCATGCCCAAAAGTTCTTTCTGCTACAAATCAAATCACTGTGTCATCCGGTGGTGGTGTCTGAGCATTCTTTAACAATATAAGGAAACAGAGGACACAAGCGGATATATATCATAGTGATTCAGTAACCTGTGAAATGTTCATTAGTGGATGATTTGTCTTTGGAGACTTTGACGTCATCCAAGAGGGCACTATTCAGAGGTTCCCAAACTTCTTTTATGCCAAGGGCCCCGAAATACTGCACTGCCCGGCAGGAACTCTCCACCAATTATCACCATTGACCCATATTTCTTTGCAAAGCAACGTCTATCAACCCAAATGCCAAAATAAATGTTAGGTATGTTTCAGCAAACCATGGATAAGTTTCAGCGCTGTGTTTTAAGTGTGGTTATTTGTTGGCTTTAAACATCCACTACACCTAGTGAGTTTGCTGACACAAAATGCTAATGGAAATACAGCAACTGGTTGCCAAAAAACACCCCCGCTTGATGGCAAATGCCGCAGGAACACAGCAATGCATCACTAAAAAAAATATCCATGTTTGTTGGGTGCAGCAGCAGGGCAGTAGGGTCTCTGTTATGGGTCAAGCTCCAAAAGTGCTGGATCCCACGATTCCCACAATGCAACCAATAATCCTTCATTAGGCTGCCCCTCTCTTCTACATACACTCCACACCTCCAGTTTGCAATGTGACTTTCTCCAAAAAAAACCTAAATCTCAAATCTGGATAAGAAACAATTACACATCAAGGTTATTTTCTCTTTACAGATCTCCCTCTACAGATGCCAGATATAAGAGAGCTATTTTCACGGCTACTTCTTGTGACCAAGCTAGGGTTGGGTATTGTTGTGGTGTTTTCTGATACTGGTGTTAAAACGATACTTTTAAAATGGTACCAGCGCTTAAACGGTGCCTGAATCACTACTTTTCAAATCATAAAGCATAAAACTGTTAATGACACTAAAGAATGGCTTTTTAAATTTTTTTTCAGGCAAATTTTAACTTGAATATGTCACAGTAATTATACTGTATATTTAAATATACAGTATATATACGGATAATTACAAAGCATTATTAACAAATTCGCCTTAAGAATAAAAACAAACCCTACATTACAATAATCAAACACTAAACAACAGTTAAAGGATGGCTAACAGAAAAAAACACATTTTGATTTGAGGTCTTTAATTGCCTCAATAACTCAGGAGAGACTCAGCAGACAGACATGTCTCTGTTATCTGTGAGTAGCTGAGGCTGTCACTAATGAGAACAGCTGCTCCACCTTAACAGTCCACCTTAAGGGAGCCTGAGAGGCTAATGTAGCTTGCTAACTTCGGTGCTAACCTCCTTCATTTCAATCAGCAGGTGACAATGAAGACACAAGAGTTTGTCTTGAGTCATGAGGAGCTGTAGCATTTATTCACTGACAAACAGCGTAAACTTCATACTCCATGCTCTCTGCAGCCTCACTGCCACCAGAAAACACACACACAAGTTTATCCAGTTTATCTTATACAATCCAACTACTGATGCACATTTTCAGTGATTAAGTCCATTTATGATGTATGGAACAACAGTTTTTAAACTATGGGGTTTCTTGGGTCATGACCAAAATACTACAGTGTGCCGGCCGAAACTCCACATTGAGAGTCAGCAGTGCACTACACTTATTACACTCAGAGAAAGAGCCATTGAGCCACAACGTTGATAACTAGAGCTTTGGCTGCACCTTGCGACACTGAGACCAGCTCAACGAGCCAAGTCCTACTCCGGACTCAAACTGTGAAGGTCAAAGAGGATAAACCCTGTTATGCTCCGTCGCTCCACAGGGATATCTCAGCATGTGTGTGTGCATGTATGTGTGAAAAGTGTGTGTGTCGGGCACTAGAAGGAGCATATAAAATCATCACACAGCACAGCACTCAGATATTATATTGAGCGGCTCTCACTCACATTTCCCACCGTCACTAACTCTGCCACTTCTCTTTTCTCCCTCCACTGTTGTGACCTCAGGGGCAGCTGAGACGTCAAGAAACCGTGTCAAAAGTAGTTTTTCGATGTGGGTAATGCGTCACATTTTGATTTGTTATTAACAGTGTTTTATATGTTTACAGACAATATGTTAGAACAAACTAGATGAAAAAATTGAATTCGGTAAGAGCAATAATGCCAGAAAGGGACAACAATAGCTGATTACAAGTGCTACACATTGTCTACATGTAGACTGTTCTTTGTAAATGAGTTTTCACGATGAATTGTTAAACAAAGGAGCTAAATCAATGACAGATAGAGCAGCAGTTCTTAGACACAGCTGTAAGTTCACACCATGGAGCATGTCTGTATGTTACTCTACCTCTGATTGCTGCTCAGATATTACTGTATAATAAGAAATGCAGCCACAGAAACATGTCAATCGATGTAAGCAGCAGCAGAATTCTGCTTTTACTGTCATAACTTTGTCTTTAACACGATCATGCAGTTTATCTTGCATTTGTTGTGTTTTCCAGGGTGTTGTCATGAACACGGAATCTGTTTGGATGTGTGTCTGTGTGTGCTCGCCTTGGTTTTCTTTGTTTGCATCTGGCCTTGGCATGAAGGGGCCGGGAGGTTTGGTCAGAGAGGCGCTGGCTGATGTCAGCTGGCCAGTGGGCACGCGGTTCAGTCGCATCAGATTGCCATCACAGGCCGGTTTTGGCTCGACTCTGACGCGCTCGCGCTCACTCTCCTGTCTCCCCATCCCCCATCTTTCCTTAGTAACTCCAGCCTCTTTGTCTGCCTCTGTGTGTCTAGATGTGGATTTATGTACTGATAACGCTTTGGAACCAGTTCATCACTCATTTTAAAATTGCCTGACCAATTATCGTTGGTTTAACACCCTACTAATGCCGACCAGTTACACAGAAAGCTGCTGATCGGGGGCGTTACCCTGTGTGATATGCAGGTGGTTCACAGTTCCAATTTCACACAAGCCAGAGTCTATTTACTTCCAGTTGAGCTTGTTTTTTTTCTGCATAGCGAATGCATGGACCTCCTTGATATCTATTCTGCTTCAATTAGCAACAGATGCCTCCTTGCAGAGCGCTAACCCTAATTGTACGTGATGAGCAAAGCTAATCGCCCTGGTGCTGCCTGACCTTCCTACAGCTGTGAGGGGGAACTTCTCCCACAGTCCCTTCTCAGACCCTATCCAAACACACACATGTGCGCACACACACTCTGTGCTCCCCAATATTTAAAATCGAGGGTGGCTGGGGGCAACTGGGAATGGGGCTAGCTTTGGTGACCGCAAATTAGCTGCTGTAATTGCATATCCCTCCCTGCGCCCATAATTTTTCAGGCCTGTTTGGTGCAGTGAGGAGAGTTTGTTTGTTTTGGTGTCAAGGCGATTTAGAATCAAAATGAGGACCTCCAGCGCACATGTGGACCCCCAAGCCAAATGGCAGCGCCATAGCCTTAAATAGCGCTGCCTCGCCCGCTGCATCGTGCAGCCCAGAGGGAGACAGGGCGAGAGAAGAACCAACTGTGTTCACTTAAGCATTTTGCCTGACTTTCATGGTTTTTGCTGCTCACTAATACAAATAACCAGGAGCGCTGCAAGAAATTCTAAGCCCCGTGACAACACTTTAACAACAGCTCTGATACAATAAATATCTAAAATCACTGGCATGTTCAAGGGCTCCTGTCCAGCTGTGGGTCCTCTGATATATTCAGGGTCACCACCCAGTGAATAATTGTTCAGGGCACAATTAAATAACCATTAAAATGCTCATGGTGAATATAGCATTTCTGTGTATCAAGGTGGTAAATAGTTCTCATAGAGTGCACTGCCACTGGGGTCAACTGTTTTTACTGTGTATGTGGTGTGAAATGTAGCTTTTTTTTAAATAAAGACTGAGAAGTTGTTTCCACTGTTCCTCTTAGTGAAGTTACCCAAACACCAATATCATCATCCTCCAAGATAGAAACAAATTTGATCCTTGCCAAAAATGGAATTTCACAAAGTCTGGAGCTTATTGTTTTGCATTAATAGTGGTAACTCTTCAAAAGCCTCCGGCTTATTGCAGAGGCTTACGCAGAGCTTACATAAGTGTGCGAGGCAGAATAAGTGAGCTTTGTGTGCTCGTGGACCACCGGGCAAAGGAGTAAGCCAGTGTTAGGCTTACTGAAAAGTCCAATTTTTCTTATTTACCAAAGACAATGACTTGCAGATGATTTTGCTCTCCTCAAAAATGTGCAAGCTAGCAAGCAACCAAACAAGCATAAATCACATTAATTAGCTTTGCAGCTGTGGTGCGGTCCTGTTGATGCCTCAGTGGCTTCAGCGAGATAAGAAATCCTTATGCCATAGTGTAAATACAAACAGCAAACGAAGACTGAACAACAAAGACCAATTAGTGCCTTGGGTTGATAATTTAGGCTCATATTTAGATTAATTATACTCTTGAGGATCTGAAAATAAACATTTGATTCAAACCTATCTTAATCAAAGACACAAATTACCTGAGTAAATCCTCTTTATCCTTTGCTTTAACTGTGATTTAATCTCTCTCAGCTCCTCTGAATTGTAAACTAAGAATTGACTGAGAAATGTTTGGAAGTGTTGGATTTAAGCAGCATGTAATGTGCATGATAGAGATGACTGCAATATTATGTGAATTGCTGTTACTGTAAACTCTGTCTCTTGTCCCTGCTTCAATCTCCTCTGCTTGGATAATGCAAGTAGATCATATTAAATTATATGCATATGCTGTATAATTTACAGAGAAAACACTTTTTGCACTCTTTATACAACAATGTACTTGACCGAAATTACAGTACTTTGTAAAACTGAAGGATTTACTCAGGTAAAAGTAATTGAAATAAGGTCAGTAAAAATGAGGAAATATGTTATATTCTAAAAAGGAAAAGGGGGGGGGGGGTATATTGATATACAGTATATGATGCTTCTGTTAAATCAACGAAGACTTTAAGGCTACAAAACAGGTGCATATGTAAATGTCAATGTGGGACAACATCTGCAACATGACGGCTCATGTCCAAACCAACAACATAAACGTTACTTGTGTGCATTTATACAACAGCCTCACTGTAGCTTCGCCAAAATTAACCAGAAAAGAAACACAGCTCAGGCAATTAGACAAAAAAGAGTGATAATAATTATAGTATATATAGTAAGTATATGGACACCACGGCGGGTGGAAAAAGCATTATAAAGCCACATAAATTAAACAGCTGGACACACAACAGCAGAATAAAACATCATCCATGCTGGCGACATATAGATATGCAAACAGTATAAACTCTACAGTGACTGCAGCCACAAATAAACATTAAAAGGAGAGACACACTGCATATCGCACACACTGCACATCGCACACACTGCGTAGCACACGCACGCAATTCTGCGTTACCAGGCAATGCAGTGGTTGTTGACATTCTCGTGGAGAGTGAGTTCAGAGAGTGTGTTGTTGTACTCACCTGTCTGAATGTCATTCTATGAGTCTTAAGCCCCGCAAAGTACTCCTCCATCTGCTTGTTCGTAATGAGTCCACTCAGCCTCTGTCCTGGTACGAGTAGTCCACTCGGGCTCTCTCTTCTAGTAGGAGCTCCTAAAATTCAAAAACATTTTGAGCTGAATGAGGCTCTGCAGTCACATTGTGGACATCAGTGGAAAGGCCTCACACACTGCTGGAGGATCCACCATTATCATTATAGCATTTAGCATGCTAGCCAGAGTTAGTCTGCACCTGTTGATGATAGTAGGTGTGTTTGATATGGGTCACTGAGCATGCTTTCAAAGTGGTGTATTAAAACAGTGATAAATTAAAAGGACACTTTGCAGATTTTTTGACCAGCTTTGTATCATAACATTGTTGGTAGTATATGTAAATGAACAATGGTAAAGCTCCCTCCATCTTACCAGCACCTAGATTTCCCTGCTCATTGTTGAGCTCACATCCAATCAGATTTTCACTGGACTGTTGTTCAAACTACAGATTGCACTTCTGTATTTTCACATGCCACCACAATCACTAAGAGTAAAGTAGTGATCAAGAGAGAGGCCAGCCCACATGTCTCTCTCTCTCTAACGCAGACCGAACTCAGATCAAACAATAAAACAAGGCAGTGCTGATCAACTGTATACCAAGATTATGTTACTGCATTGCTCATTTCTTACATTAAATGTTTTCAGAAACATATTTTAGCACACTGTTTGGCTCGAATACAAGAATGTGTAAACAGGAAGTGGGCACCAAACTGTGTCCTGTACTTTTAAAACAGAGGCTGAAAACACTGAGACAAAACGCTAAAATAAGCAGATAAAATATGAACCAAAATTCCGTTACTGTGTTGCCTATATCTTGCCTAAAATATTTTCAGGAGCAAAATTTGGCTTACTATTAAACTGTAATTTCAAGATCGTTTGTTACCAGACAGCTATATTGTTTCCTCAAGACAAAAAAACAGCTGATGCCACTCAGTCACTCAGGTATTTGCATCTTGCCACTGTATCGACAGTCTAGTTTTATAAAAAAAGTCCATCTTTCCAGCAGTGAAATAATTAAGTTATATGCAAGTATGTGTTATTTCCTGAGTGCACAGCAGATCAGGATTGTGGAAGTTTTGATAAAAACTGCAGCACAGTCTAAAGATTCATCTGTAGCCTCATACCTGGTCAACCATAGAGGTCTGGAGAAAAATCACAGTTGGACCTGGATAACATTGCATTTTGGCAATGAGATTGTGCTCAGACCTTCAGTTCTGAAGAGGCGCTTCTGATTTGTTTGTCGGACCAGATAGATCAACAAAAAGAAAAGAATAATATTTTCCACAGTGGTGGAGGATTTAGCCGATTCTAAAATTGGTTGCATACAACCATGCCTTTGCGTCTTCTTCAACTGACAGTTTACATCGAAAAGGCTGACAATTGACTTTAAGGGTTGATGTGTTTGGTCCATTGTTTGTGCTCTTTAAGAATTTTTATTATTGTAAAATGCTATACTGGTGCTTAAATTGTGGTTGAAGTTGCAAGCCAGGTTTTTTATGTTCTAACGTCAAGATGTCAAGAACCTGTTAAAGTCAATTTGTAAGTTAAATAATAGCTCAGTGGGCGGTGAACTGTATGCTTGCTGTTAACATATGAAGTCACTCATCCATTACTAGTGATTGTACAAGTCATAGGGTAATAAAGCTAAACAGATTTCATATGTATGTGCATACAGTACGCACACAGATACCTGTATCTCTACACATGGCCACTTTGAGCTGCAAGTTGCAGTTGTTTTGCAGTAGAACAGTAAAAGCTTGTTAATTTGGGGTTTTTGGAGCTGCTGGCACGAAAGTGACATCAAAGCATGACAATATAGTTGCAAGATGATTTCTGGCGAAGGCAGTGCCAAACACCAAAGCAGTGAATGTTTATCACTGAAGCTGTTGCCAAGAACCACAAAAACAAGAATCTTGAGTAAAAAGAAAAAAAATATGGACTTCATTTATCACTTTAAACAAGTGAGTACCACCCACGTGACAGCATGTTTTCCTTCAGTAACTAATGTTGTCATTGAACTCTTTGGATGTCATACTAAGAGTTGGGTGTAGCAATGTAGGATTAGTTGTTAACTGGAAATGACTCAATGGAAGTCCACCACTAAACTGCACCTGATCTGCTGTGTTCTTCAAAGTATAACAGTTCTCTGGGCTGGACTGCTAACACTGCAGTTGTATTGCAGTATTTGACACATGCCACATTCACACAGAGGGAACTGAAGGCTTGCCTGTTAATGCTTGTCTAAATGAAGCCTGGGCATACACTGTTCATGACCGCGTCCTTTGGCCACCACAGTTAAACACCACACTGACCGCCGCTGGTCAGACCCCAACCACCATGGCCACTGACATTCTCAGTGGTCATAGTTTTCTTTTTTTCCATTGTGCTAAGCAGCAAAATATATTTTACTTGTTTAGAGAGGATGATTATGAGAATAACACATGGCTCCGGTGAAAGCAGTACCGCATAAATCGTATTGAGTGAAGTTCTAGTTTTTCAAGATTGTTAAACTTTTGGCATAAATAGTTTGAGTTTAAAAGGGGCCTTCTCTACCATTAAGCCATAGTTGTGGACAGAACGATTCTTCATTCGTGATTTTCCTCATATGCCTCCATTTTTTGGCAGTTGGCTATCAGACATGTGCATCACATGTCTGAGCAGAACGAGGCAGGGTGGTAGCATTGCGTTGATATAGTTTGGGCCCCCACCATGTGCTGATGATATCATTATCTAGTTGTAACCCTGATCAGCTCCATGTGTTTGTGGGAAAGCTGCAAATACCAAAACAGAGAGGGTTCACTGCCTACATGGAGAAAACACAAACCAAAGCAGAGTTTCTCTTTAAAAACTAAAGGTCCGCTTCATTCAAATTTTGAACACAAAAACAATTCACATGGAAATTAAAGTTGTTTACACCTTTGTCTGACATAAACAAAAAAGCATATTGTGATACTGAGCTAAAACTGTGTATAACCAACAAAGGTTTTTAACAAATTGATTATGTTGTCTCTCCTTTAGCATATACTGTAAGAACCACCATCAGCAATTTTCAACATAAATTTCTGTTTCTAACTTTAGCGAAAGTAAATTTAACTACACTGACCATACATTGGTCAAAGTCTTACATATATGTAAACCCACAATCCACCTAAACAACCTTCCTGCATATTGCCGGCTACATAAGAATCCCCTTCTTTCCATTGTAAAACTTTCATAATCCAGGCAGCATTTAAGTTCACCTCAAAATGTAACCAGAGAAACAAAAAACTGCAACTTACAGTGGCGACCCAAGACTCTGGGAGGCCCCAGGCAAAGAATTGCAGCCCTGTGCTAACAAACAGTATCCAGTTGTTATATGATAGCCAAAGGGGCCTCACTTATACCCATTTTTCACCAATATGGAACCAGTTTCGTTCTGGTTCTTGCACCTAATTTTTAACTGCTCAGAGCATTAAACCCAAAATAAATAGTTTCAGAGCCACAACAGTTGGTTCTCAGATGGAGCCAAAAAGTGGCCTTTTCTTAACCTGAACTGTGAACCATAACCATAACAACATTAGTGTAGTAGAAGCATTGTCCCCTGGGGCACTTTATACCAAAATGAGGCGACTGACTTATTTTACTTTATTTTGTTTATTTTCTCATTTTTTTATCAAGTGTAACTCATATGACCTGTGTGGACACTGATAGTGACTCAAAAGATTTTACACACAGTATCACTTTTATTTGTTTGCACTATTTATTTTAATTTGAGACACTCTTTTTTTAGACGCTATTTAGAAATGGGTAACACCTACATTAGGTATCACCTCACTGCCTTTATATATATTCTAAGGTGTAAAGTGGAACTAATTAGTTGTGATTATAGTGGTGGCAGTGGTGTGTTTGTGTGCTTTCATGTGTATGCCTTCGATGGGGAAATGCTAAAATGGGACTAACAAAGTGAGTGTACAGGCATATTTCTTTCCTGTGTACCAGTCTGAGATGACTCTTGAAATCTTCGAGGTAATTGTGCCGCGCACACACGCTGTTCTATGTTGATTAGTGTATTGTTTCCTAACCAGCATGCCATGAGTCACTTATGAAAGGGCTGTGTTAAGCCATGATGAGGAAAGTGCTACGGATGTGATTTACAATGCTTCATAACCGTAATTAATACAGGCCTTAATGATGTTAAGTGTAGCAAAGCTTCTAACACCCTTTGTATAATTCATGACCCCTGTGTTGTCATTCTTCTTTTCCAGTCGGTGTTCCCTCCAGTGTTCATGATTCCTGTGCTGGGAAAGTTACTGTTGCTACAGAAATGGAGCAGAAAAGCACGATTTTGTGGGAACAACCGAGAAATAGATGACGATTCACCCGACTTAGGCGTCTTGTGTTAAGGCTCTTCATCTTTTTCCTTTTCCATATATTTCTCAATTTTTCTTATTCAAAATCAAAATTGCAGCAGTATTGTAGTTATAGATATGTTCTTGGAGTCCTGCTTGTTTCCCACTTTGTCTTCGAGGTACAAGCAGCAACATGTGCCTCAGGGCATAAACACCCAAACAGATGTTGAATTAGTAAAGATTTTGAGCAAATGGCATGTTAATTCACAAGCTTGGAAAACCGCCGTGATAATCAAGAACCAGTTTGTTCATCTCCAAAAGCCTACAGTAAATGCTAATCTGGGCCTGAACTCAAAGAAACATTAAAAAAATGTGATCTCATCGTGCCAATGATGGCTGTAATATTTTTCTAAAAGTCCCCTTGAGCTCTGCCAGCGGTGGTGCCTGTGCTCTAAAAATGTCAGTCACACTGAAGAGGTTAACCCCAGCCCTATAAGAGAGCTGATGGAATATTACACAAATAGACGGACTGTATCTGATCCCAGCTCAGCATGTTGTAAGACCATCCCATTCCAATCTTGCCTCTCTCTGTCACCTCATTAAAAATACAAAGAGGGTAAAGAAGGGCCAGTCCTGAGCAATCTGCGTTAAAGCTGCCAGTGAATGCAGCAGCGTTAATGTCATTTAATGCTGTTTCATCTGAAAAGCCACATTAGAGTCAGATTTAGTAATCTGGGTTTGCCCATGCTCGTCTGTATGATGTCATTATGCTAAACTGACCTTTACAGCCAGATTAGGAGGGGTGGAGGGAATAGAAGGAGGCTTTGGAAAGGGAATTAACAAGAAATGAAAAATGGTGTATTTGGCATATGGATGATGAAGTATTCAGCAGCATTTTCAACCTAAGTGCCATCGACTACAAATCAGACTGAGAGTGACAAAATGCTTCTTTGTGGTTTGATCAGCTCACGCTCGTGTCCTAAAATTAATGTTTAGCTCTTTCAGGAATTCCTGGTGTCAAAGCCAGGCCTTTTTTTAACACCTCAATAAGCCTTGGCACAAAAAACAAAAAACTAAATCAAATCATATATATATATATATATATATATATATATATGTATATATATATTTTATATATACATATATATATATATACACACAACATAAAACTACTGGGTTGTTCCAAGCCCACTGTGCTTTTTAAGTTCATTTGTTCCACTTAAAGGTTTTCAGATTCTTTTCAGTCTACCCGCTCTCACTGCAGCGGGATTCTTGTTCTCTTTACATTTGGACAACATCTATCAATATGAGCTTACTGAGCCACTGCACACACTGTCCTGAGACAACAAGGTGTAGCTAACTCAGCAATCCCCCACTTCCAAACTTGTGGGATAGAATAAGCACTTAGATACAGTTCTCTTTGCCTTTTACCCAAAACCACGACTGATGATAGAAACACAGATGGCAAGAGTGAAAAAAGGATTAAAGGAGCAATTGGTGGTATTTAGTGACATCCAGCAGTCCAGACTGCAGATTGCACCCCGCTAAAACTTTTCCCTTGTACAAAGCATGAACTCCCAATTAGGATTAAGTGTTCATAATTCAGGAGGTTTTTTACTGGCAGTCATGATTGAAACCAGTAAAAAAACACTGAATAATGCAGTTTCACGTTACAAAAGTGGTGTTTCTCCAATGTTGATCGGCTCGTTGCAGATGGGCTGCTAGCCCAGCACCTGCTAATATGTTCTGACCTTTTTTTCGCTGATAACATAAGATCAAGAGGTTCAGGAGGCTTTTTACTGAGAGCAGAATTATCCGCAGAGGTCTCTTTCTCTCCAAAACAAACAGACCCAGTGATTTAAACTGGTAAAAAACACTGAATAAAGCAGTTTCATGTTAAAAATCTGCGTTCTTCAAACACCGTTTGGCTCACTGGGGAGTGGCTGTTAATTACACTGGCCGACGCGAAAACACAAATGGCTCTTTCAGAGTGAGGACACTAAACTTGCTTTGCCCAGGGACCACTTTTGCAAACTGACAAGAGGCCAGGGGCCAGTTAATAGACCAAAATAACATTAATAAGCAATGCTGTTCCTGTCTCAGTAACCCCGCACAGGTCAGCTGTATGCAGGGGTGTTTCTAGGATTTGAGGACAGTCCAGACCTCTGCTGGAGGATGAGGGGGATCCTCCCTGGGTACTTTTTTGATCTATGTTAAAGGTTTTTAATGTATTTAGGCACACTATTTAGCCTACAAAAAATCCCAGTGTTGATTAAGGTTTTTCCATTGTTAATTAGAAAATGTAAGAAGGGCCACCTGGCGCACTATTGTGGGCCACATTTGGCTGATGGGCCATGTGTTGAGTATCACTGTTCCAGAGTCAGTGTTTGGTTTGTCTGCTCTGGGCTACTGTAGAAACATGGCAGTGATACAGGAAAACTCTGCGGGTAAGGACCAGCTCCCTATATAGATAGAAAGGACTCGTTCCAAAGTAACAAAAACACAGTGACTCTTATTTTCACTAAAGAAAACATATTTACTATATTATTTGGATTTATGCTTAATCCTACACACTGCACCATTAAAAAACTCCACACTTAATCTTGAAGCTGTGCTATTGATCAACGTGGCCATATTTGATATTCAGGGAAGTTAGAGCTCTCTGAGATCTATGCTTAAGAAGATGGATAGAGCTATCGACTGCAATCACAGCGTCGGCCCTCTATCCATCACTCACAATTCCAAACTAGGCCGCACATGTCCTGGCTACTTTACACTGGTTTCGCCTAACACGGGGGAGTGAAAAGAGACATTTGCACACACAATTAACACATAGGGAGCGAGGGGAGGGAAACATTACACGAAAATGTTTTACTGTGACACTGTTGAGCTTTGGCAGTGTTAAATTACTGGGTGGTGAACTTATTGCCTGCCCTGTTGGCACGAGGGGGGATTTTCCCTTTTGCTGCTCTCCTCCTGGAGGCTTAAGACGGAGAGGTTTCTCTCTGATGGAGGTGTCTTCTGGGCGAAAGGGGAAGAAATATTGTCTTCCAGCTGAGCTTTGACACATCAACACCAGCATTGCTCAAACATCCCTAAGGTAAGGAGTTGGGGTAAAATGAAGAGAGGGAGGGTGTATATAGGCTATAGGAGGCAGCGGACTAGGAGTACATGCATGTTTAACGTTACAGATCAAAAGAGTTAACTCTTCGGTCATAACATAAATGTCAAAAACTTGGCACTGACAACTTGTGCTCAAGTATGTATTACAGATAAAGCATGTTTAGGCATGTCAACTACACAAGATGCATGAATGTGACACTTTCATAACCACTGCATACACCTGACACATACCCGAGCACTTTCTTTACCTACAGGCACTAAATGCATCTCTTGTCAGTCCTGGTTCCTTTCTCTGCTGACATGATAAGCGCTCACTGCACAGGGGGGCAGATTCAACTTACACTTCCTTATCATGTCATTATCACAATGTCATGTCATTATCATAATTATTATCATGTTACGTTCTTCCAGGGAGAAAGTAATTGATGGGTCAGCTAAATTTGTCATCTAAGGAGAAGGCACCCCCTTGTTAGTGATCCCTGAGAAATTGCTCAGTGAGCATGTTTGCTGCGCGTGTCTGACTGAGGTGTGACTGTCAACACTGAGCTGAGACCACCAGATGGTGGGGGATGGAGGGGGTGTAGACCTTTGATTGCAGAGTAAAACAGCAAAACATACAGTGCTTCAGACAAGATGGCAAAACAGAGCAATTTCCCGCAGACAGGGGGAGAGAAACACAAGAGATCCAAGCACGTTTGTCTCCTTTTTCTTAGCCCTGTGGGACTCTGCTGAAATGAGTGCATGGTTCCTTCAGTGCTGGTAAATGGAGCGCTTCGATTCCTCCAGCAGAGCCACCATCCCACCCGCTATAACGGCCAATCTGCTCTTCAATTGGGCCTGTCTGGCCTGAAGCCGGACTAAAATTCAGATATGTTCAACATAGTTTGAGTACATCAATGTGTGCCTCTCGGTATGACACATTTCTGTGTTAAAGATGTGCTATGCAGGATTTTCCTGATTTTCCTGACATCATAATATTCTACAAAAATACTTTTCTGGTTGAGCAACATGACAACTCCCCCAAAGTGTAACTTTTCTCTTTCGATCACACCCTGGTGTCTGACTGCAACATAGGTCCTAAGGCCCGCCCCTCCATGTTAGTGTATGGACATAGGCCAAACTCAAATAAATAAAAACAGAAAAAACAAAATAAAAGCAAAAACCCAAATAAATTTTTCCCAAAGATTGTTTCTGTCACTGAAGGTAATTCTCATCACCCTGATGTTTGTTCAAGTGTTTGTTTTTATGATAAGTTCAGTTTTGAGGGGTTACTAAATTATACAAAAGGGGGCTTTTCCGACAGCGTTCAATGGAGCTACTCGCAATTGGATGAACGGGTGTTTTGGGGGGAACTCCCCAGCTGCGGATATCGCTACTGCGTACCTGTATCTCGAGTATTTTCACCTCATTTCAGCAAAGTGAGGTTAAGTGGGGCCCTGTCGTCCATCTTTATATCCAGGCTATGGTCATAACTCAGGAACAGAAGGGGAAACATTTGGCCAGATGCTGAATTAGTGACACAAAACTTGGGTGCCCACCTTGAAACTGTGCTGACTCTGTAGATCATCTGTGCTGCCGGGGGGAAGATGTGTCTGTTAAGCATCCATATTTTCACAGACATGAATGCCAACCGCAAGTGCAATGTGACTGGTGCACGGGTGTATACAACCGTGAGGCGGTAATTCTAGTTTTCTTCTTATTTTCTGGGTTCCAGGTTTTTATGGGTGTGTACCACTCCAGCGCGCAGGTGAGGACGAGGCTTTATAAAAAGGTAAGGACCAGGTGCCAAACTGTAAGCAGCATGCAAAAAAACAAAAATGAAAAAAAACATAAATATCTCTGGTGTTGGCTTTTACTTTAACTTTTGTTCACCAACAGTAACCGACAATCCTGCATAATATACCTTTAATGTATGTTATGTATTTGTGTAAAAAAACAGAAGTAATAAACTATGAAGAAAGGCAGGTAAAAGATGCATTGCATTCTTAAGCTTTGTTTCTACACAACATGATCCTGTTTGAGTCACAGTTTATTTTGTCATTCTAAGCCTGGATGTCACTCTGTCTGCTGTGTCTAAACAAACAGTAAATGTGCTGTGAAAAAAAAACTCCCGTTTACCCGTTTCTCTTTCACCTCTTGTCAGAGACGTACTCTGTGAAGCCAACAGTAGTGTCTCAGCGAAGATCAGAGTGACAGAGACGACGACAGCAGAGGGAGTGACAGTCGTGGGGACAGGAACACTCCCGTGCTCAGTGCTCATGCACTATTCCATCATTAGCCAATGAAGCCCTCGTAAAAGTGAGTTATGTGCCACGAGAGGGGAGGTTCCATATGGCACAAGTGATCCAGAAAGGCAACGTGTCGCAAAAGACCCCCAGAGCCCAACAAGTCAGCTTTTACAGGGGCCTCCCTCCCTGTCATTAATTGATTTTAATAACAGGCTGCGAGGGGGCAGAATGCTCTCATTCATTGGGCTGATGGGGCTTTTCCCAGGTCCCTCAGCGAACACTGCAGCACTTAGAGCTGTTTGTTTGGATTGCCTCTAGTGTGTGTGGCTCTCAGACCGGCTCGGTTACTCAGTCAGACACATACTCAATGTCCCCGCCGTTCACTCGCTCGCTCGCTCAAACATTTGTTCATTTACCAGCTCAATAATTTCTTCACTCAATCACTGGTCTAGTCATTTATACACTCATTTATTCATTCCTCCTTGTGCACCCACCAAGGGCTATCATGCCTTAAGGTTCATGGGAACATGATGGGTGTCTCACAATGGGTCATGTAGCCTCAGCGTCACACGCCTACTCCACTATGTGTAGTGGAATTTTTATGGGGGGAAAAAAGATATAAACAACACTTTAATCCAAAAGTCCAGGTAAAACAAAATCACTGAATGTTAAAAAAAATACGTGTTGAAAAGATGTGAAAAGACTAGGAAACGTAGTGGAATTGGATTAGTAAAGTGCTTTTTTGACCATTTCTGTGTCCAGGCCAAGCTTGAATGAAGTGTCTTTTATGATGAGTTAACGAGGCATGGTATTTGTCTAACAAGTAAAATAGGTTGGAGAATGTTACTTTTCATAACATTTTGCATGTTTCTTCTGTGTTATTGTTATTTTAAAAAGCAGAAAGTTAGTAGCGCTCTTGCAGTGAAATTTCAGGAAGGTGTGAAGGTATGTAATGTTACATACCACCCAAGGCTAGAGCCATCCTTAATAAAATCCCTCCCCTGCTGCAAATTTGTGAATCGTGGGATGGTGAAGAACTCTCCTGACTTACTCTGCCTCTGATCGGCTTACCCTGACATTTTTTCCCTAACCCTAACCAATCTCGCTCCTCTTGCCTAAACCTAACCAATCCAACCAACCAAGCACGACTACTAGCCACTCATAAGGAGAATAGGGCGGGTCATCCCTTCGCTTTCCTAGGATTTGCAAGTCTGCTACCTGGCTCTATAAATATCAAGAACAAACCGATGTGAAGCAGCAGACTCTCGTTAGCAGCTAACTCAGTAGCACAGAACACTCATGTCCCCTGAGCCCAAGAGTGAGCTGCCAAACAGCTACAGACTCTCGTTAGCAGCTTAACTAGTAGCACAGTAACATACAAACCCTGAGCCATAGCGTGACAGAGCCACTGCACAGCATCAGACTCTCGTTCAGCCGCCAAAGCATCTAATGTTAGCACAAAGCACCCAAAGCAGTGATCAGTAATTGCTGCCGAGCCGGGTAGTCGATTGGACGAAAAGAGCCAAAAGAGCTTGTAGAATGTAGCAAACTCCCCGCTCACACACAGCAGGTATACAGAACAACACTAATGTATCAGCGCCTTTGAGTCCCTTTTAAAAGAGCTTTATAAATAAAATGCATTATTATAATGCTGCAAGCTCTAACATTAGTTGTAACCCTAATGCAGTTACAACTCCTTCAGAGAGCTGCTGATTTTTTTTCAGTTTTGAAACCCAATTTTAATATTTGGTAATCTTTGAATGATTCAAATGTGGTTGGGTGGTTGATGACACACTTTTCTGTGGTGTGAAAAACTCATTACATATTTTTATTTTTGATTTTCCTTGACTTTTAACTAAAACAAGTCTCCATGTTACATTAGACTGTCTCTTTCTGAGGATGTGGGTCCCTTTTCTACCCAACCTCCATTGTCTCAGTCATTTCACCGACTCAAAGTGAAAAAATCCCTCCTTTTTGCATATTTTTACCCTTTCTTTGATTGTTCAGCAGTCTGACTGAAGCTGGGGGGGTGGCGGCTGTTCACCGGATGACGGGGAGGGGATAGGGAGGGAGCTGGGCCTGTCATAACTGTATAATACACCCATTACTCCTGTGCAGCAGAATTACCACTGATGGAAATGGGATTTTGGAAGATATATGGAATGTAATTATTATATACATATATGCATAGCCTTTTTTGCTCTGAAAAGGAGCTTTGGAGTGATATTTTCAGGTGCGAGTGGCTTGTGTATGTATGTGTAAACGCATATGTGCAGCTGTCGCTATGTGTTTATTTCTGTGTGTGCACTGAGTGACTGCTGCTTTACTTTGACAAGAGCGCACATAGTATTTTAAGGTCGTGTTTTGTTTGCTGTTTTTTTATTTTATTTTAAAAGTAAGAAAGAGCTTTTCCACCCTAGTATTCCTGTAACCAGTCGGTTACCTCTGCAGCATCCCTCCGCTGAGGTCGACCCTGTGCTGAACATCTCTCTGAAGGCTAAAGTTTGACACTCCTAAACAGGCAAAGGGGGTCATGCTGACTCATTCCAGCAGAGAAGCTGTCTGAAGAGTTATCAGTCTCTAGAATACCAATTTTTCAAGCTCTCTCAACCAAATAACACACACAGAGGAACCAAATTCCCCCGCAGTGAGTAATGCCAAGATAAGAAATAGAGAATATTTGCTATCCATGTGAGCAGAGGGAAATATTACTTTTAAGTTGCGCACAAGTACCATGCAGTGCCATAATGTCCTATACTGAGTTTCTGTATTATTCTAATAAGTGTGCAGCTGAAGCATGCATCACAGCAGGGGAAGCATGAGGCAGTATGTATGGTTTTCAGTGTGGTGTACCGTAGGCGAGGGGCCTCTGCAGGAGGTTTTCTTTGGAAAGCACCTGGGTGTGAAAATAGGGCCTCCCAGTCTGGCCTGAGAGGCTGTGTAAACACAGGTTCCAGTCGGGCCAGCTTGCACTGGACTGGACCTCTCCAAACAGAAACCATGAGTCAGCCTCAGGAACCCATCCACGTTCCTCCTTCAGGGATAATCAGCCAAATGCAGCCTGGAAAATGTACATGCTATAGGGGTAATGGAGGCAGTGGGCTATATAATAACATGTTTTATCCTTATGGATTTTTTTTGTAGGAGAAATTAAGCACAGAGTGCTGATTTTAGACCTGATTTCATCACAGAAAACATTACCTTCTATCATTTTATTTTCCTTCACAATGAAACCGTCCTCTAAACAACCAGGCAAATACTTTTACTGTCTCAAAAAGTACCTCCCTCAAGTGACTTCATGCATGATATCTGTCGCACAAATTGAGTCAACTGAACAAAAAAAGATTAAACTTTTCCTAAATAAAAGGAGAAAGCCTATATGAGGCACTGGAGTCTTTGCAGCCATCTTCATGTCAGTGTCTGGTTGAGTGGAAGACTTTATTAAGGCATTCGGGCGTCTGAGTTCTGCAGAGAGGGAGACTTTCCCCCTCATCTCCGGTCTGCGTGAGTGGAGAGGCAGGGGCCTCACACTCCACTAAGGAATATTTATCTTTCCAGCTGGTTAGATGGATTAAATGACCATCCCGCAGAGAAGGGAGAGGGAAACAAGGAGAAAGAGGGTTTGAGAGAGAGAGAGGTGAGGAGATGGAGAAAGTTTTGTCGGGGAAAAGAGCCACAGAGAAGGGGAGCAGGGAAGAGGGCGAGGAGTGGAAAGATGCTTACCATCTTCCACTCAGGAGAAAATAAAACAATAAGAATGACTTAGCAAGTCACATTTACCCCCATCTGTGCCAAATATGATTGTGACTTTGTCATCTCTCAGTGGCGAGGGGGGGCCAGACATGCAAAAACACGCTAACGCACGCACACATGCAATTACAAATGCACAACGCACACACAATGACATACAAACACACAGAGCTAATTAACTTCCTGACACATTCACAGAAATTCATTTTAAAGACAGAACGCATATGTTCATGCAAATGTGATGAGGACCCATTAGATGCTCAAATATCAGAGGCAAATGGAAAATATTTCTCAATCACACTCCGTTTGTCAATTTGATCTGACTTACATTTTTTTAATATGTAACACTACCAGAGCACCTGCTGCCCCTGCCAGCACTCTTTAGTAAGGTCAACTCAAAGTCAAACCTGTTAAATGGAGAGTTAGGATTTTCTGAAGTGAGGTTGTATGGGGTACTTGTCCATAGTTACTGTGTTGCACACAGGAGATGTCAGTCAGCACACCGCCAGTTTTGAGAAGCTGGGTGGGGTGCTGACACGAACACTAAGCAATGCACTGCTGTGGACAGAGGGTGGCAATAAAACATATTTTAGCAACTTAAAAGTAAAAAACAGACAAAACAGATTATATGTGCAATATATTAAGAGTATTTTTATGGTTTTACCCTCTGTCAGAAGCCTGCTGCAAGCTGTTTATGTCTTCATTTGCCATCTATGCTCTCATCAAAGCCTTTAGACTCCATTGACAAAAACAGTCATTTTGGCTTGCTGAAAACAGGGGCTGCTCATCTACCTCTGGCTTCAATATTTTGAACTTTTGACTTTTGAATGCGCACTTTTTCAATGATTATGAAACCCAAATTCACGCAATAAGACAAATGATACAACTGATTGAGGCAGCATTAGCCTAGCAACTCCTGTGTTCAGAAATGTTAAATCACTGTTTTTCTCACTGGATTCTGGCTTTGAAGAGAACGATATGACAGCTTTATTTTCCCGTTGGAAATCACTGTGAGAATATTTAAAGTGTAGTGTAAATTTAGACTGTTATTGATTTTTTTTAAGTGTGTTTTTTTTTTAGGTGGCAAAAATATGTTAGGTTGCTGCCCCCATACACAGCAATATATTACTTAGCCTCTGGTTCAGGATTTTCTGTATCTGAATAAGTCATTTTATAATTTTTTTATTGCATGAATATTCCAAATCAATGGACAGCTTAAAAAAAAAAAAAATCGCCCCTCCACTTTATCGCCATATTATTACCAGCCTACTTTTATGTAAAAAAAAGGGGACAAAAGTCTCATTACCAGGGGTTTTCATTTTTCTTTTCATTCAGCCACTACTCCGTTTAGTGCACTGGGCATTACATATAATCAGCCCACTGACATGAGCACATAAACCGCAAATAAAGGAGTGTAATAACATCAAAGAAGTGCCCTGTGAAATGTGATGCCGGGGTATTCAGACAGGAATGTTGAATGGGTGGCAGCTATGTGTGTGTGATTGTGGTTATGCAAAGTGCAATCTAAGTGGGGAGCTGAAGTCATGGAAATTTCCCTCTATAAAAGTGAAGCATGACAATGGATTTGGAGCATCAAGGCCTGCGGGATTACGGGGATCACATAAATCCCCCCGCGCCATAATTTTAGCAAACCACATCAAGCTCCATGTTAAGGGTTAATAATCCAGTTCCCCACCTCTTCCTGCTCCCTTTGCACCCAACCTCAAATCCCAAACATTAACATGTGTATCCAGATGTACTGTACAGAACATAAAGCCTTACGCACACACACTTTACTGTACAAAAACACACACATAAACAAACCGGTATTCCCTGCACATGCACAAACCGCAAACTTGGCACATACACATAAGCTTACCACACACACACCTATGCAAACAACACACACACAGTCTGACAAACCCACTCAGAGACGGACTATGTTCTCAGGTCTGTCATGTCCCCGTGCATCTTGACATCATGGCAGCGTTATAGCTGTTGGCAGGGTGTCATGGAGCATGCAACCAGGGGAACTGAACCCCCTCCCCAACCACCTTAAACTCCCCCTCCTCACAACTCCACCCTGCTCCCAACACTGCATCATGTGGAGCTCTGAGGTGTAAGAGCAGAGGATCTTGTCGGAGGAGCTTGAAATCGATCGATGCGCTACAACAAGCTCTCCCCACCAACACTTCAGTAGCATGTGTGTACGTGCACGTGTGCCTGTGTGTGTTTGCCTCCTTCTCTCTATCTCTCAGTCTGTGTCCACTTTAACATCTGTACTAGCAGTAATCAACAGTTTACACACACAGCACTCTCTTCGAGCTGTTTGGAAAGAGAAGCGTGCCACGAGGAGAGCTCCGGCTCCTTTTCCTCTATTAGCCTGCTGTCGGAGGGAAGGCAGGGATAATATATAAGCCAACAGGATTAGGAGGCAACAAGGCATCAGGCTGAAGAAATCCCTCCCAGCCTTGGGGTCCGACTGAGGCCTTCGCTGCTCTTTGGCTGCACGAGGGCTAACTGAGCCTACCCAATCAGTGCCCTATTCATGCCATGTGTCTCTGACTGTCATGCAGTCTCCTGCACATATATTTACCCCTCTTCCTCCAATAATCACTGGATACTGTCTATCCTGCAAATAAGAGGTCAAATCCAACATAGGCAGCCTTATTGCGGTTTGACAGTCATGATTATAGCTTCTCTACCTGTGGGAATCACTTCCATCTGACAGTCTAACCTGCTTTAACCACGTACAGTGCGTCTTGTCCGGCATTTGCATTTCAAAGTAGGTGTAAGAACCTACATCACAGGCTTGATGGCTGCCTAACAGCAGCGCGGCTCCCTATATAAGGTGTTGAGCTGGAAGTAAATCCACGCGATTAATCAGGTCTGAAGCTAAAACATAATAATAACCCCCTTTATATTAATGCGCAGCTCATGGCTTGAACAGCTCCGTGGAAAGGCCATTAGTCACCAGCTCCCTGCAAAGCCACAATTAAGCAGTCGCATATTACTCTCTCTCTCTCTCTCTCCCCCTCTCTCTCCAACTTTAATCACAGTGCTGTCTCCTTCGTTATGTATTCTGTTCCTGGGTGATCGTGTCTTTAGGCGCTGACTTGGACAAGGAAATCATTTTATTTTTCTATTTGTTAAGCTGTGTATTAACAGAGGTATTCCTGAGCTAAGGTAGCGAGAACGAGTGGCTCGAGATGGAATATTAGCTTTCTAAACAGCGAGCGAACCTAACACTTCCAAGTTCAACACGAGAAAATGGCAAGGCATTTTTTTGTAAGAGCTTAGAAAAATACATCATTACAGATATAGATATTATTTTAGCACATTTTAGAAGTACATTTTGCACCTCATCACCCGCTGTTCTTTCAACTGAGAAAGTGGGTGTATGAAAAGGGGGAAACTGACAGATTTTATAATTGTTATAGAAATCTTATTTGAATTCCGGAGCTTACTGATTTTTTTTTCCTTGTGAGGGACACTTTAAAAAGCTGTCATGCACACCAACCACAGGCATTTCCCTCCCCCTTCCCCTTCCCCTCCCCGCGCTCCCCCTCTCCTCCTAGTTCTCCCTTTTTTGTGATATCCTCTAATTTTGCCCATGCCTAGGCAAATTTGTCGCGGCGCGTGGGCCCGTTTGATTTCATTAAACAGAATATTTAAGCATAAAAATTGTTTAATCGTCTCATGTCATTAGGAGATGGATTTCATTTTGCATACATTTGCATACTTCCCCCTCAAATTAAACCAGGCAAATATGCAAATGCAGAGGCCCAGGTTATAGCGGAGGTGTTTATTGTCATCACTTCAGGCAGTTCCACACTGCAGCGCCTCCGCAGAACAGGGGTGACAGCAACATCTGGACGCCTGGGGGTTGGGAGGGAGTAAAGGGTGGAGGCAGAAGGTGTAGGTGTGGGGATGAAGGTGTGTAATAGGCTGCTGTTCAGTTTTGGCATTTTTAACACCAGAGAGCACTGATCCAACTCCTGCAGCATCTAGTACACCCGAAAAAAATGAATATCCGTCATCACTCCATACTTTAATTACCAACTTCATCCCCAGTGCTTTGGATGCCGCCACGCTAAAATGTATAGTGAGCCAATGAAGACATAAAACACAGCACTGTTCTTTCAACTGTAGCCTCTGCATGTGTTTTTATCAGCTGTTCTGCTGCTATTGTCCACATGGTTAAGCACTGCTGCTAATGAGGCAGTAATTAGCAACAGTGTAACGTTTCTTCACCCGTGCTTAAGTCTTCGCTCATTTTTTCTCCCCCCCCCGCACTGTAATTTTCTCATGCTGCAATTTCAGGCATCACAGCAGAATTTGTTCCAGCACAATAAAAGGCTGAACCACAGAGATGAATAGGGCAGCACATTAGCACAAAGTGATTGCAACTTTTTTTTGCAAAATGGAAAATGTAGGTCTGGATCTAACCTCATTTTATTTCCAATCAGAAGAATGCACTGTGGACGATCCAGATGAGGTTCCACTGTCAGATTCATAATTAGGTAAACACTTCCCCCTCCCCATCTATCATTTTATAATCTATTCTCACTGCTCATCACCTCGGCGTTGTTACATATCAACAACTGGAACTGAAAGCAGCATTGTTTAATGTATGTAAATAAACATACAGTGAGGCTGAAGAGTGTTTATCATAAAAATTAATTGATAAACATGCAGGAGATTCTGGGAGCAGGAACAATCAGTGTGTTTATATACGTGGTTATTACCCATGATGATGCACAGCCAGCGAAATTAATGGACAACAGGATCGCAACCTGTTTTCAAGACCCGCCCCAAGAGAGAGGGGAGAAAAAAATACTTACAGCAGATCAACACACGCACACACACACACACACACACACACACACACACACACACACACACAACAAACTGCACTTAACAGCTGGAGTTCATCTCCTCACAGCAAACACTCTACCTTTTTATTTACTCCTCTACTCCTTGAGTTCTATATTGTTTATTTTTTTAATCATTTTTTATGATTGATATCCGTGATATTCACCTTAAATATTATGGTTAACAGTTTCTTTATTGATCCTACACATGATTTTGTGTTAATATATTGTTGTTAATTGTTTTTTTATTGACCCTAAACAAACCTAAATTACTTATACAGCAGATCTATTATCCAGACACATAAACACACACACACACACACACAAACACACACAAACACATGTATAAACAATATGAGATACTGTATATGAGGTTTTTTGTATACATGCATGTTTATATATGTATGGTTTACTTATTTAATTACCTATTCTATTCTATTGAGTGTTACTCTTAAACAGTGTCTTTATGTGTAAATGTGTTTCAACTGTCATGTTAATAAAGCCTAATGAATTTAATTTAAAAAGAGGAAACAAGTGAGAGAGAGTGTCTCCAAATAGCAATAGACTAAACATACCTCAGCAGGACCTGCCTCTATGTAACCCAGCAGTCTATAAACAAGCTGTAGAGACTAGAGCTCTGTTTGTGTGTGTGCGTGCGTGTGTGTGTGTGTGTGTGTGTGTGTGTGTGTGTGTGTGTGTGTGTGTGTGTTGAGACAGCTAGCCCTACCAGCATGTTACTGTACATGTCTGTTACAATCAAAGAAAAGTGACGATGAAGGATCCTGACAAACCATTACGTTCATATGTTGCATTAACAGGTTAGCCGGCCACAGACAGCTGGGGCCCAAAAAGAGGTCCGGGTGACTTGTAGTGACTTTGCAGAGTGGCAGAGGCCTGATGACACTCAGCCCCAGTGGCAGGGGACTGGGGTAATAAATCACGGGCAGTGGCAGTCAGATAAACGGTGCTCTGAAGCTGATTGGGAGGAGAAACTATTGTGACGAGTGTGTGATGGTGAGGAGGCATTGACGACCTGTGTGAATAAGGGTCACCGCTCCGCAGAGGCAGACCCAAACAGCTCCCTGCGTCTTAATTTACCCTGAAAAGCCATTACAGCCACTCGGCTTGCTTCTTCCTGACCCTCGCCTCCTCTGTCCTTCTCCTCCCGCTCGCAGAGGAACAGTCATTCTGCAGGACCTCGATGGCCCTTAAGCACAAACTCTGAAATGAGCTCTCCTATCTGGAGGCAGACAGACTGAGGAGCTGCTGTCTCACAGAGTGGTGGCCCCTCTGCTGGTCATTCAGGTACTTCTAGACTAATTCAAGCTGTTCAAACATCGTATTTTCACTGGTTTCAAGAGCTGCTTGCATTGGACAAAAAAGGAGGGATTGTATTTTTCAGGGACTAAACTATCAGCGCCATGCTTCTCATAAATATGAAGTATTGTCATAAATGTACAAGAGTTTTAAAATATTGCCTGTAACCAGTACATTGTTTGAATGTAAATTGCAACATTTACTCAAGTAACTTACATTTACATTTCATAGGAAAATATTACACTTTTTATTAAACCATATTTGACATCTTTAGTTACTAGTTATGATAGAAATTAAGATTTAATACTATGACATGAGCTTGTAAAATATGATGCAATTTAAAGATTACACCACCCAAAATAGAACTATACAAAATTCACATACATGCATCGGCAACAATAATCCAATAATGAAAAATATAATAGTAGGACACTCACTGGCAGTGTTGGGGAGTAACTAGTTACATGTAATTGAATTACAAATAAATGTAATTGTAATCAGGTTCTGAGAAACAATATAAAATTAAATTATGGTTGCTAGTCAAATTGTTGGGTTGGGTTACAACTAAATATAATGTTTTCAGTAAAAAATGTTTCTATGCAAAATATGACATTCACCCTGTTGCTTTTCATCTTTTTGCAGTGCAGAAATACCCTTTTTTCTCCATAGTGTATTTGTTTATCTCCATTGCCCAATTTAAAACATTTTTTTAGAAAAATAATCATAAAGTTATAACATGCTATTATTTGCATTCCTTTGATGAACTAAATAATAACCTTACATTTCAAAAATGGCCTCCACCTCTGCCCACATGGGGCATTTTTCTAAATTATGAGTACTTTTACATTATATACTTAAATTAAAATGTTTCCAATAATTCATAAATAATGAAGTGGTCTTTTCAATGCAGCACTTTTTCTTCTAAAAGTATTTTGCACAGTTATGTTGCTACTTCTAAAGAAACTTCCTTCATTGCTGCATGCGATGAATGCTTTAAATACACAGGCCTATCATTATGTTGCACAACACAGCAAATCTACTCTCCACATTTGGTTGCAACCATAACGTGCTAATAAGCATATGATTTGTTATCATGATGATCATATGTTTTTATTTGTTGAATTTGCTAAAGACAACCATCATAGTCAGTGATATTATACATATTACATATTTTTGTGAGTATATTTTCACAGTGGCTCGACCTCCCAGACTCAGATTTCTCTCTTTTTGGATTTTTATGGCATCTGTGATGTCATTATTTATTGTTTTTGAGTGCTTGTTTAAGAACTTTTTTATAAAAATAGATATGTTCATTAACAATTAAATCCTTGTATTTCTACAGGAGTGATGAGGACAGTTCGTGATGTGTTTTTTTCAAATTCTGGCTGCTTCAATTTGAAGCAGTTAAATAAACTGCTTAAATAAACGTCTTGCTGTTAAATAATTGGTTTGACTAAAACTAAAAAAGGTTAAAGTAAGAGTCTACTGGCAGCGTAGGAATTATAAGGCAACCTTTATGAGTCACAGCATTCACTGGAGCCAGCACAAACACTGGTGTTGGACTAAGTGTGCTGTTGTGCTACTTGGCAGAGTTAATAACTACTCTTTCAAAGAGGAAAAACAGTCATCCCTCTTGATCACTAAAAAGCTATTCAAAACTACTAAATTGCTCTTAAACTTCACTTCACCAGTAAATCAGCACTGCCACTTATTTTCATTACAAAAGAACACATTCTCCACTACAAGACTCTCTATTAGCCTCAAGTTCAAACCACCTGATATAAAATGTGCACCGAGGTGGTAAAGAGAGGAGCAGATTTCAAGTATCATAAGATTTGTATAAACGCTGTTTGCTTTAAAGCCTTTTTTGTGTTGCTATATGATAATCCATACAGTCATGGTAGTGTATAATCCGCTCAGTGCTGACAAAAGCAGGAGGAAACTGCTGCTTTCACAGCAAAATGTTGAAACAGGTCACAAACAGGTCCAGAGCAGGAGCAGTGTTAAGCTTTATAAAGCAATTTGCACAAAGGTGGCTCCCCAAACTTTCCAATAACTACACATACCCCAATGTATATACAATATTTGTGAATATTATTATGTTGTTGGACTGAAAGCTTAAACTATGACTTGATGAAAGCGAAAATAATACTGTTTCCTGGTTGCATGGATTACAGTCTTTTCAGTGGGAAGCATCCAGGAGTCCAGTCCAGATTACACAGACAGCAATTCAGCCCGTCACTGTTTTATAACAATGTGGTGACTAAAGCTTGTGCACAGCAGCACTGTGCAGAGGAGGAGCTGCATTGTTTGCAGTGGCTCATCTAACCAGCACCCTGGCGACTCTCTCCCCTGAGTGACGCCTGTCACTGACACTCTATCAGCTGCCTACATGCCACCAACACCCCCTCTGCTTCACCCCTCTTTGTGTGCTTTCTCTCTGTTCCCTCTATGTACTATCTTGCCTCCTCTTCTCTCCTAGGATAGTTTTCTGCTCTCGCTCTCTCTGACTCTCCTGCCCTCTGTCTCCTTTTTCTTTCAGTGTCAACACTCCTTCTCCCTGTCTTTCTATTCCAACTGGCTCTCTTTAAAACTCTCCTCCTCCTCCTCCTCCTCCCCCCATATCCTTCTCTCCCCACCTTACTCCTTATCCTAGCTTTTCCTTCCTATTCCCCGTCTCATGATTAGATAGCATTGGTGTTTGTGCACTGGCTCCCAGTGGACAATCACACTGTGAGGGTTGGACGAGGAGAGGGCGGGGGGGTGTGAGGGTTCCATTTTCTGTTAGAACAAAACACGCCTGTGGGGCCAGCAGGCATCAACTGGAAATGCAATCTGGGCCTTTGAGCTGACACCCAGGGTGGGGTAGAGGTGTGGTGCGGGGGGAACAGGGGCCGCCGTTGTTGTGGTGGGACTCCAGAGTGAATGTTATCGTTCTCAGGAGATCCCAGGCTGCTTCCCCGGGCCCTCACCCTCTTTCAAACTTGGACACCTTTGGGGGGAAAGCGGTCCCAGTGGCCTGCAATGAGGAGGGCTAATTCTGAGCACGACGCCCTCCAGCCTTTTGCTGAAGCCACAAGCAATGTTGAAAAGTGTTTATTGATCGAGAGGGCGGCTATTTCTTTAAAAAAAAAAAATCTGTGTTTATATGACTATGTTATCAGATAGGAGTGTCATTCTCCACAGCACAGAAGATAAGTGAGTGGAAATGTGTAGGAAGAGGAAAGAGAAGGGCGGACGAAGGGAACATATAGGTGGTTGGTCTCGGCAGGCTGGTGTGAATGCAGATTGGGAGTTCCTGGACATGCATAATTCACCACAGGGGAGATAGGAGAGGAGGTGGGTAGGAAGAAAGGGAATAGAAAGGTGGGTGAGTGAGAGAGAGGAGAGAGGGAGGGAAAGGGGGAGGAAGGAGAAAGAGGAAAATGAGCAGTGCGTCTCAGGCAGCGTCAGCGTCTACAGTGAGGAGGTAATTAGGGAGCTGTCACTTGTTCCTGTCAGGCACCACTCCCGCTGAAACATCGAGCATGTGTGTGTGAGTGTGTGTGCGTTCGGTTGTTCTTGTGGGGGAGGGCTGAGCTTGTATATAGCCGTGTGTACGCGCGTGTATGTTTGCCAATGCATGCGGGGCTGCGTGTGTATATAAATTGTGTGGAGGAGAGCGGGGAGGGTGCGGTGCGAGTTGAATTCAAATGAGACAGAAACACCAGAAGAAAAACAGAATAAAGTAACAGACTCACTGCTAGGGAATTGTAATAATGGTGGATAAATATGACTCAGAAGTACACAGCTCAAAGTATTAGAGGAGAGAAGATGGGGAGAAGAAAACTATCACTCCAGGTATTTGGACAGGGACAAGGATGGAGACAGATAAGGATGGATTCAATTTGATAAATAATATTTGTGGCAACAAAGAATCCACACACATACACACACACACGCATGTGCCAAGTCAGGATAAAAACCCTGGTGCAACAGCCAAGTGATTTGTTGTGGTAAACATATTCATATGCATGCATTATTGACACACATACATACACTCAGCAGCCAGTGTGTCTACTGTCACCCCTCTGCATGCTGATTGTGATCTCAAGTCAAAATAACAATACACTAATGTTTAAACAGCCTACTTGTCATATCAATATAGGCGGAATCTAGTTGACAGATCCTTAAGGTGGAAAGACAGAACCTGCAGCTACATAAATACAGATGTATGTGGTACACACACACACACACACACACACACACACACACACACATACACACATGCACAGCCAGTCAGGGAATGTGATGCATGGGTATTTAAAGTTTTGAATGCCTTTATAATCTGCAGCCCCTCAGGAGACAGTAGCTCACCATATGAGTGAATCAGTGTGGGCCTGTCTGTAGAGTTTTCACTGTGACACCAGCACTCATACCACTCACTGGGTGTTCCAATTAAAACCCACCCCTGCCAGGACAGCAACAGCTCTCCAACAATACTCAGCTCTCCCACACGCACACGTACATGTGCACCAAGCATGTGCGCACATACACACGCCGCTGACAGACCACAAACACAGTCGGGCTGACGATGATGGATGGTGTGCATAACCTGGCTGGTGATATAGACTTTGGCTAAACAGCTCAGGCCTTCACCAGGGGTTTGTCCTCAGGCAGGTGGTGTGCTTCTTCCACACAGGTGGTTCGACCAGTGATGTGGTGGATAATTATCTCACGAGGAGAAATTTCCACAGTATAAGGGACATTTAAAGACTTGAAATGCACCACAATCATTTGTTGTAGCAACATTAAACTGTCAGAGTTTAGCCCAACTGTTTTGCATTGGTTGCTGTTTTCTTATTGCTGATAAATACTGCTGATTATTACATGAGCTTGCTAATTGGCAAGTTGGAAGACACACAAAGAACCAACTGATGAGACAAAACAAAAACACGAATGCAAGCTCTTTCGATATGAGCATAATAACCCTGATAACAATTTGTAAGAACTTCTATGCATCGGTTTTCTGACTTGCAGATTCAGTGTAAACAAGGCATATTGTGAGGCAATGTCACAGAGTGAGATGAGCCATTTTCCCTGGGCTGGCCCATAAAAGACTCATTAGGGCACTTCAGACGTATTTGCACTGCAAGGGGCTGCCATTAAACACATCACAAGGCCTAATAAATGCATTATTTAAAAGCTGTGCTCCAATTACTAATTGATTAGAGTCGAGCGCCTCATCAATAACGCAGAAGCGGCCCCTTCAAATCAAAATACACATGATTTATACATGAAAGGCTTTAAAAGGGATAAGTTCTCTGCTAATCAGTCATAAATGTTTTAAACACCCAAATTTTTACTCAGGATTTAAAAAAAAAAATTGAGGGCCTGTCAGACTGTTCTGTGTGTGTGTGTGTGTGTGTGTGTGAGTGTGAGTGTGACTGTGTGTGTGTGTGTGTGTGTGTGTGTGTGAGAGAGAGAGAGAGAGAGAGAGAGCATTTTAGAGTTTAAAATGTGCACTACAGACAGAGAAACACAAATCCATCCCACTGGGAATCAATATTAATGAGGCAGAAACATAGCATGAAGTAACCCTTCAGTCAAACACAACAAGTTTATAGGATTTTACTTCACAAATAAGTGAAAGGACTATAATTTGCTTTGCATTCCAACTGTATTAAAATAATTGTCCCTATAGGCAGACTACTCTTGTCTTTGAATGCATTGGGCCCGTTAAGACTAGAATGCAATATTAATTACACAATTAATTGAAATGTATGCTTAAATGTGTCATGTACAATTGAAAATTTCAATGTGGCAGGCTAACAGTGACCAAAAACATCTGTTGCTATGAATACATTTCTTATTATTAAATTATTATTGGTCATTTGAGATAGAAATATGCATATTTTTGGTTTTTGTTTTTGTTTGTCGAACTACATAGTATCTACAGTGCTGATGCTCATTAAAGCACTATGGGTGGTTACATCATGTCAGCCTGCACATAATGCAATAAACATTGTTTTTTGGGGGGTTGGAGTTTTTTTGTGCTTACCTTCCAAACAGACATCATAGTATATTCTTCCAGACATTTGAGCCCCTGTGCATATTGCTCATTCCACGGGTGATCATAGTGTGGTAGCGTACCTGGAGGAGAGCAAAAGAGAGTGAGGAGTAGCATAATGAAAAACAAAGAAATAATCAAAGGCCCGAGCCCCAGATGAGCAGGAGGCCCCGAGGAGAGCCCAGAAAAACGAGAGAAAAACCTCACCACAGATATCAAACAGAATAGAATGTAAAGAGAAATTAACATGATTATGTCATCCATGTAATTCTTGCATGCATCCAGCTCCTCTACCGCTGGATGTTCAACACTCTGAATCATTCATAGCTGGCATTGATTTCAAATTTTGTGATACCTCAGCCAGACAAATTATGCAGTAAATCAAGTCAAGTTTATTTGAATAGACAGTTATCACATACAGTGTGTCTGTGGGCTGAACAGGTTGTCGCAGCCCAAGCTCACTAAGAAGACAAAACTCACCAAACAGACCCTAAATGGTAAGTCTGTCCATAAACTACTGAAAACACAAAGGCCAAGTACTGTAGTTGCACTGTGTTACATGTTTCTTTGTTACAATGAACATGGGCACTGCAGTTCAATTTAAATCAGTCCCACATATACCAGCTGCACATACTATAAAGCAACCATACCAATGCCGAAGCAGTCCCTAACAAATGCAATATTTACTCACATTAGAGTAGCCTTGGCTAAAAAAGTTAAAAGAAAGTTTATATTCATGACCAGTTTTTAAGTCCCCAAGCAGACATGTCTTAAACTATTTAAAAACACTCTGCTATGATTAATATTTTGTTTAACATGGGTTTCGCACAAAAAAAGTAAGAAAATAAACATAAATCAAACTCTAAAAAAGTGGCTGGAAGCACATATATACTCTCCTCCCTCACTGAGAAATTTGGGAACTGACCTCCAGTCTGCCAACCACCTGCTTTATTCCGTTTGAAGCCTACAAGACACGCCCCTACAAACCACGCCCCCCACCAGTACAAGACAAACCCACCAGCGGCTACAACGCAGTTTTGTAGTAAATAAATATAACGCCAAGCATAGCAATAATCCACTTCACTGATTTACTTTATTTATTATACATACAGACATGATTCACCTTATGAGTAAGGAGATGTTACCTATCCTTACCCTAACTGCCGGCCTTTTAACCTAACGCTTCTAACTAGGTTTATAGGAACAAATGGGCTTGGGGCTGAGTGCCATAGAAAGTAAGAAAGCACTGTCAGGCAGGCCAGTGTATCACTGGTTTTGGTCTCTTCACGGAGTTTGACGATAACAAAATATAAAATATTCTTACGTTTTCTTCTGGTTAGGATGAATTTACAACTTTGGGGGGGAAAGAACTGCTTTGCATTTTTGGTGTGTATGGCAAAATCCTAAAAAACAAAGCTATAAAAATGCTTGTCTTCAGTGTCAAAAATGTGGCATGAAAAGCTATCCAAAAGTACAAAACAAATATTTCACAGAAATCAACATGTATTAAATTACACGTGACGAATAAGGCATCTGTGGAGAGTTCCATTTCCCACTCTGTACCTTTTAGTCATACCAACACATGGATGTTAGCCACAACACACCAGCCACCAGCTATCTAATGCTTAACAAAGCATCCCAATGAAATACGTTATGGCAGGCCATCCTGTTCACCGAGTTGACAGGCTGGAAGGAGGAAGAGGAAGGGGGAAGGAGACGGGGTGGGGGGTCACAGCGCTTGAACCTTTGGAGGCCAACAGAGTGTGTACTTTAGTGGTCAGAGCATTCAGATGTGAATGTCTCTGTATCAACCAACCTGAATACATAAGACCAGTCAAATCTATCGCTCCCTCTGAACAAGCTTTACATCAAGCTGCACCTGTCAGTCTTGAGCGCATTCAGGCCGAGACAAGAAAGACAGCTAAGTTCCTCGGGGTAGGTGTCATCACTGATCAAATAAAGCGCTTATGAGCATGAGCATTGACTTTGCTGAATCATAAGGTAACTATGTACTGTTGGAGCCCATGAGAGGGTTAGCTTTTATTCCATTCAGTGAATTGCTATGAGCTAGCTAATGAGGCTGAACACCATTTATTGTGTTTACTGTCGGACTGATAACAACTGTATGGCGAGCAGCAGCGTCAACACTGATGATAATGGTGCCGCTGTAATATCTGCTACAGAAGCAATCACGACCGTCATGAAGATATGGCAATTAATGGTCAGGATGTCGAGGAAGATTGTGATTATGTTGATTATGGCAATGATACCGAGGAAGCAGAGGAGATGAAGGTGAGAGAATGTATCTGCTCCAGAGATTCGGATGCAGCCGGTTGTCGGAGTTGTCTAGCTGAGTGCGTCGTGCCACGGGGGGTTGTCACTTCCCGATGAAGAGACAGGTCCATGCCTAAGATGGAATCTCCCAGCAGCCACTGCGGCGCCCTATGGAAGCTCATGCTAATCGCCGGCGCTGGTGTTGCCCCCCCCACTGTCAGCTCACTGAGCTGGCTCCACATCACCAGGGAGCTCCTCACACACACACACACTCCAACAGCAAGCACAGCACAGGGACACACAAGAGGAAGAGGATGGATGGAGGATGATCCTGTGGAGTTAAGATTCACACACGTACACAGTGCTGAGTGTTTGTGTGTGTCTGTCGGACGCACACACATTTCATGATGACACTAATGTGTGATAGTGCTTTAAATATAGGCATATCGTTTATCTGCTAATGAGTACAGGGAGATGAGCCTGTTGAATATGGTAATTTGCTGCCGTATTAGCCTTCAGAGGATAGCTTAGAAAGTGTGAGCATGTGTGAAAAGTGTGTGTGTGTGTGTGTGTGTGTGTGTGTGTGTGTGTGTGTGTGTGTGTGTGTGTGTGTGTAGAGTAGATACATGTGTATTTACTCTAGGCATTGTAGCTCTGTGAGTCTCGATGCTGCACCCCTCGTCTTCCTCTCATACGGGAACTGCTGGCTCACTATGTGCTATCTACCTCTGTGTCTGTTTGCTTATTTAGGATGAGACGCAGTGCTTATGAATGTGTCCAAGGATGTCCCAGGATGTTTGCGTTGCCATGTTTACATGTCTGCCCCAGAGTATATTTATCCATGGTGTGCACTAGAGTTGTCTTGTGTGGATTTTAACTGGTTTCTTTTTGTATCAGCCCAACCTGCGTGCATGAGCTTCAATGTGACAGTCTGGCCGCGCTCCAACAAACCGGTCATTCCTTTTTCTGTAAGCTTTTATTGAGCTTCAGCCGCAGTAGGTGACAGTTTTATGAATTGTAACTCTGTGTTGTCAGCTTTTGCGGCAGCACAATAATTTTTTGTTTGCTTGCTCATCAGCTAAGGAGTACAGGTTAAACACTGGTGAGCTGTTGAAAAGATGCATTAGCTTTTACAGGGATTGTTAACGATCTGGTGCGCATCTCTACAACACTGTTAATTCTCATAATAAATATTAGTTTTTCACCCCAGTGACCAAACTGTCATTTTTCAAACAGAATTGTTTTTAAAAGCTCAAGGAGGCACCGCAGAGTCAAGCCATGTGACAGTCTGAGTGGTAAGATGGTTAGCAAGTGCACACTGCACTGTACACACCATAAACAGTCCTTTTTTTCTTTGCAAAGGACCTTGTGTAGAGGCTGTCCCCCTGGAGGATGAATTCTGTGGATGATATACTCGAGTAGTATAGTGTCCTTGTCTGTAACATGGAGCCTATGGTGGCGGTTCATATGGATGAGATGTGACAGGGGTCGGGAAGTGAGGAGGTGTCTGTCATATGCGGCTGTGCCTTTGACCTCATGTTCTCATAATAAGGGGTAAGGACTCTGCTTTGTCACTCCTAGGTCAGGTGACAGCATGGCGGGCTCTATGCGGGACAAGTAGACAGCAGTGAATCTAAACAGCTATTTGGAGGTAGGCACAAGGGCGAAAAGACAGATACTGTACTGCACTGTACACAAAAGCCTTGTTTACACTGAGCAATCCAGTTCAATTCAGCTCATTCCAGATTAGGGGCTGATCACAATGTGACGTGTCACTAGAGAAGCGTCGCCTGCAAAACCATTGTTTTTTCTGATGGTACAGTACGCTTGTTGGGCACTCCTTTCTTGCTGCTGCGCGGAGGCACGTTATTCTGACGTTTTTTGGGCACAATTTTAATATTTCAACTTTTCCGCTCAAGGTGCCGAGTCACACCGCTCGTCAATGTCACTTTTGGCCACATGCACGCAGCCCCGCTCCACAGGCACTCCCAGCTGTTTTTCCAGCTGCGTTTCCAAGGCCTTTTTGAAACGGTCACACCTGGTGCATTGCTTCTCGGTGTGATTGCCCCTTTAGAACAGTAACTTTTGCATTTCCATTGTCAAATATTGTGGATGGTACCGATAAAGCCATTTCATTTTATCCCATTTTTCTGCACCCCTCGCCTGAGGTACCTGGCTCACTGATCCGACACTAAAAGGTGGAGCTAGAAACACTGCAGTCCATTAATTGGTCAAGAGAGAATTGACACTCTTGCTTACAACAACGACAATGGACTGTAACCACAGTTCCTAAGGTGGCAAGTTTACATACATTAGTCAACTGTATCTATAAATGAAAGACTGTTTTGCTGCCTTCTCTATCTTAACTAGTCATCAGTTAGTCGCTATAGACTGATAAAAAAAAGAATTACATTTACCAGCTTCCACCAGCAGTCACCAGCAACTTTTAAGGTAAAATGTTTTCTTGCATTTTACTCAGCAACGTATTGTCATACAACAACATAAAAACAGCACACAAGAACGGCCTGTGCTCAATGCATAAATTGATTTCCTGAATCAATCAACACACCTTACATATCAATATAACAACTCTGACCGTTCCATATGTTTTTATTGACTCTCTTGCATGTTGTATACTTTAGTGCTTAAAAAATGTATATGACTTTAAACCATGTATGCAAAAAAGAGTGGCGGAGCATCATTCCTGTGCACCTGGTGGCACTACAACCTTACTCTGCTCTAAACACTCCAGCCTGTTTGTTTTTGTCCTGAAAATTTACGGCACCTGTACCACAGACGATCAGCAAGGTGCAGATATCGTCAGTGACAAGGAAACACAGTGAGAGCTGGATGGAGCAGTAATGCAGCTATTTCCATCAGCTTCCATCCTACATTAAAAGTACTGTCTGAGATTGAAACGCAAAATAGATCTATGGTTTACATATCCATACAGGTTCGCACAGTTCTAAGGGTACTATACAGAAAGTGTTTAGTAAAAAGGCAGCTAATCATACACACCGACGGAGAGAGCAAAACATGCATTTTGCAAGTCGCTCTCCTTAATCCTCTCCCTCAAGACCCCAAAGCCATACTTACCCTCCCTCGTCTCTTCTTTGCCACCCCTAAGTCCATCGGCACACATTAAAGCAAAGGCAGAGAAATGGAGGGATGCCAAGCAGCCAAAAGGAGCATTACTCATCAGGGTCATGCTCCACTGCGCAAAACACAATCCCTCATACATCATCATAACTGCCACCCAATGACAATTACAATTGAGATGGCAAGAACTAGGAGAGAGCTCTTTAATTTAACATCCAATTATTACAAGTTATCACCCCTTGATCAATGTAATAAAACAGACAATCAATGTTGCATGTGACACAATAGATGGGGGTCTGCATGGGGTGGGGGGGGGTGGGGGGGTTGTGTATCCTGAGATTGTTGGATAAAAGGTGGTAGGGGTTGTTAGTTGGGGGGACGTACCTCTGGGATAAATACATTTACCGAGTCTCCTCTGAGTCACTCAACACCCTAGAGGGTGAAGCGCCATAAATAGCCATTTGACATTATCACATTTACATATGCACAAATGCTGTAGGCTAACTACCTTGGAAGGTGCTGACAAAATAAAAACAAAGCGTGGGAGGAAGCAAAGCACGCAGTAGTGTATTATATAAAACTGTATCCGTAAATAAAGTTGTTTTTTTTTTCTCCAAGTTTCCTCTTGGCTACAACATCTTCAAACACTTAAAAGTGACTGCAGGTTGTTGGTAGGCCCTTGATCATAAGACAGCAAGTTGTGATGACTTTCCGAGTGATATTCTACCTTGTCATTTCGAGGGCGGCGAAATCTTAAACATCTTCCGTAGATCAATCCAGAACCGGCTTCACAAATAGCATCCCAACATCCATGTTATTGATTATTTAGTGCCACGACAATAAACCAATATGACCTGTTGTAGCAGAGTTGTGTTACCATGGGAGATTAAGTCATAAAACAGCAGCCTGTGCCAATAAACTGCACTGTTTACTAGCTTGATATATTCAACAGAGTAAGAGATTATTTCTCTGTTTCTAATAGGGCTTGACACCGGCGTGTACACTTCCTCTGGATTACACATAAAGGTTGGTGACACATTATAGGAGGATCATCGTTACCCTAACTACTGTAACTAATGAGGCAAATTAAAGTGATGATGACAATGATTCTCAGGACGGCAATAATCATAAAGATGAGGAGGAAATGTAGGATGGGCTTTTATTGTTTTTTTTTGGGGGGGGGGGGGGAAAATGGGAAACAATCCAAAATCAAGTTAATTCGTCTTGCATTAATTGGAGGATGTGAGTTCCTTTAAGCTTCTTTGAACATAAACTAAAACAAACATACTTGACTCACTGTGGCAAAGCATGGCAAAGTAGAGTAAAATCCATTTAGTAATTAAGTAAATCTGCATATCAGTATTAGCCACTATTAGCATAGCGTATTAATGTTGAATATACAAATTCACATCCCCCTTTTCAGAGTGATCAGAGGTTGGAGTCATAGTGGAATAATCAAAATAGGCCTTAAAGCTTTTAAATCCTAATTCAAATATATATGCTAATTAATCTGGATTAATATGTAATTTATGTAAATTATGCATCTCCTTTTAGGATTGTGACTATTGTTTTTTTTTTTTTTTTTAGTAAATGTAGGCAGCAGCACCGAGGGCTGCAGTGAAATGTTTATATCCACAAGTTCCCTTGTTTTTCCCGTTACCTCCTTTTCTCTTTTCTGTCTTTCACTATATGATTTTATCTCCCTCACAACTCTGCACTCTGAGCCCAGTGACAGATTCCTTCAGCATTTCAATCGGGCGCTAAAAATAACCATCTTTTCTTTTATTCACACTGGCTTTGCTATAATGCAGCCACTCTGCGCGGGCAGACTAGAGGTCAATCCATTATCTCACCACTACCCATACAAGCTGCTGTCTGACTCCTCAGCGCCAAACACACAGACGAACCTCACAACCCTCTCTCTAGTATACAATCTTCCCACAGATTTAGTGTTTCCGCATCTCCTCTTCAAAGGGAAAAATCTCCATAAAAGCTTTAAGAGAAAAAAACACTCAAATGTTTTAAGTGTTATCCACAAAGGCAGTTTATTAGCACTTTCTTTTGTGGCATCTTAAATATATTTTGCATTATCTGAAGAGAAAATTAGATGGTTGTGCATGGTTTTAAGCGTTTACTTTACATCTAAAACAATCACTTCCTTTGTGTTTATTTAGCTGATAACTACAATGCACATAATTTATGTATGCTTCAAATCAGCTGATCCATTTATACTTATTAGGAAGATAAATGCTTTTAATGTTTTGACATGCATTACTTTACTGCTGCGTGCCACCGCTCCCCATGCTTTAATTTTCATATGGCTGTGGCACTTTATTCTCCATTGGCAATAATGTGATTCTTCCTCCAAAGAGATGAAAGATCAATATTCTCTCAGGCCTGTGAGTTAAGGGGGAAAAGCAAGAAAAATAAGACCATCCACTTCATCCCTATTGATATATGTCACAGTAAGACGATGTAGATCATAATGAAATTGTTGAAAATGTACAATTTATGTGTCAATGAGTTAGCTTCGATGAGGTTTCCACCACACTCCCCACAGGCCATTGTCAAACCAGAACCATTAGCACGTTCTGTGGGCAACATTAACCTTTCTACATGGGCTTACCAATATCTCATCACACCCTGAGTCTCACCGCCCCCTGCTTTTAAACACTGCTCGTTTATGAGACTGGCCGTCTCCAAGGCCTTTAAAACATATATATGCATTAGAAAAATGATCATTGATAAAGTCCATCATCTGCTGCATTTTCTGACTATTTATTTGAGTTACGGCCGCCCGTCTGCCTCGTCTCCGGGGGCTTGGGTGCTTTCTACTAAAAGACACAAGGCTTTTTTTTTCCCCCAACAGCCATCAGTGAGGCGTCATTGTCTTTTAGAGCATGTCACTTTTCATGTTTGGGGTCAAGAGCTCAGGAGAGAAGATAGCCACTCAGTGGAACAATCAGGGGAAAAGTATTGATCTATGAGCATTTGGCTGCCACCAATTTATGCACATTACCACTAGCTGGACAAGGTAAAGCTGAAACATCACACACAACATTAGAAGAATTTAGAATTTTCAGTCTGAGTATTCTAATGCGTCCTTGTTATCTTGCAGATAATAAAAGCATGCATTGAACAGTAAAAGTTTACATTCATATTGCTTATGTGGGAGTAGCTAACATGCTAGTGAGAACATTCTGCATTAACACTGTATGTACCTGTGTGTGTCAGGGCTTTCCTGTGTGTGTGTGTGTGTGTGTGTGTGTGTGTGTGTGTGTGTGTGTGTGTGTGTGTGTGTGTGTGTGTGTGTGTGTGTGTGTGTGTGTGTGTGTGTGTGTGTGTGTGTGTGTGTGTGCGTGTGTGTGTGTGTGTCAGGAGGTTGATTGTTGTGGTGGTGGTGATCGTGGCTGCAGGGCTCCTAATGAAGGTGTGCGTAATAAAATCAGTGCACTGGGGTCCTCATTCTGCGCCCCGCCTCCCTCAAACTCCATCTGATTGAAAATGGAACAGCTGTGATGATTTAATTTACATGTTAATAACCAACGGGCCTCCAGAAAATCGTCCAATAAACGCCTTTTTATTACCGCCTGTATCTCCTACGACGCAGGGGAATGAGTGAGAGAGGGATTGAGTGAGTGGGGGGGGGCGAAAGGAGAGGTGTATAGGGGGAGAAAAGGCGACAGTAATTAATTGTTTTAAGCGATTCTATTAAAACAAAAATTATCTGGTGGAGATGTGTGTGGAATGTACATGGACTAGTTGGCAGCCTGCGTGGGTTGAAGAGTAGGAGTGGGATGATGACGGTGTGTGTGTGTGTGTGTGTGTGTGTGTGTGTGTGTGTGTGTGTGTGTGTGTGTGTGTGTGTGTGTGTGCGCGCGCGTGTGTTTGGGGGGTAACGACTGTGCCTTTGCTTCTTAAGCTTAGATGTGAATTATTCTTCTCTACAGATTTCCATGAGCTCACTTTCAGTCTGGATTTTCATGATATCCTGTCAATCTGATTTCATCTTGTTGCCGTGCCTGAGACAGCATTAAGTTGTCAGCTTGGAGGGAATACAGACTTACTCATAGATGCGCGTATATACTATTAAACACTTAGACAGCACAGTGTCTGCGATCGTTCACAGCAGGATGCACATTTTTATGACACTCTGCATGCTGTTGCGGCGAAGGTTGGAATAGTTTAACTACGCGTTATTAACATTGTCTATATCATCAACGCCATCGTCGTCATTGCCGTCTTTACTACCAGCGTTGGCGGAGAACTCACACCACTCAGTGGGTGCCATACTGCTTTTTATGGATCAGGAGTGCTCGCTGAGAATAAATTCTGGACCACTATAAGTACTGATTCAAAGTCCTCTGTGGAGCTTGACTGGTGGCAAAATAATCCTCTGTCATTAACTTTTATTGGTCTCCTGGGCATAGCTGTTACATCACCAAGTCTAAAGCGCTAATAGAAATTCAGGATTTGTTGAAGTTTTGCCTCTTGTTTGCCTGTTGTCCTCCGTGATTTAAACCACCCTCCCTCCCCTCTCCTCATTCCACCTTTCGCTCTGAAACCACCCAGGGAACTGAGAATTCCTTCCCAACCAAGGAGAATAGAGAAAGAGAAATAAGGGTTGAACCGGGGCTCCCTGCGCTCATCTTTCCCACCCCTTTTCATTCTCTCCATCTTTTCTCCTCCTCCTTCACCACCTCCTCCTCCCCCCCTCATGTCCCAGTCCTCAGAGAGGTGGCCCTGCCACTGTGGCCATTCATGTCATTGTCAGCGAAGCCACATGGTCGCGTCTCCCTGCTTCTCTTGGGACATGGGGGGCCACAGAGACAGGGCCCTCGCTGGGTGGGAACAGTAATTAAAGAATAGAAGCAAAAAATATAAAGAGAAAGAACAAAAGGGAATTGAACAAAAGGAATAACAGATTAGGCTGGAAGGGGGGAAGGAGCAGGCTTGAGGTCTGTGGAAATCATTAGGGAATATTCCCAGGCAGTGTACAGTACTGCATAACAGCTCAGCGGTGAGATCTATTAATGATCCAAATACCTCCAAGCCCTTCTACTACCACTCACGTAAAGTGCTGCAGGGGGAAGATATGTATGCAAAGGGTTTGCATCACCGTGTTGTGTTGCGTCGTAGAGTAAGTTGGAATTTCATCCCACTGTCACGAGCATCCTTGTCACCTCTTTGATCACCGGGTGTTCATTTTATTGACTTGGCTTACTGCTGGTGTGTGACATTAGAGAACACAGGTTGGCTGGGGTCCTCCCAGCCCTCGGAGATTTGACACAGTTAGAGCTGTAATGCATTTGGTGCCCTAAGGCCTTGTCATGCCAAGAAGGAAAGCCAACCCACAAACAACACCTAAAGCTGTTTGCCTTTCAATCCTTAAAGCAAAGAGATCTGACTGTGACATTGCAGAAAGGCAGAGAGAGACAGAACCAAATTTATGCTAATAGAATATTGTTTAGTGGGCTTTAAAAAACATTCCCCCTGCTATGTTGTGTTCGCAGCTGGGACTGCCAGGGGGAGAGGGATACAGACAGAGATAGTGAAGAAGAAAAATAGAGATAGTGAGAGAGAGGTAAACAGAGAGATCATGCCTACATGTCACACATTCCAATACGGATCGGAGAAAAGTTCTGGGGTGGTTCCCAGGAAGCGCCAACTTTGGAGAGGTAAAAGGTCACTGTATCTGGACAATGACGCCAGCTCAGCGTCTATTGACGGGGAGGGGCCAGGGGCATTGTGGGAAGGGCACGGAGTGGCTCTTACTGCCAGTCATGGTTGTGTAGTATTTGCATGGGCTGCCAATCACCTCAGAAAGGAATGCACTCGGGTCAGGAGGGTCAGGCAGGCGGAGTCGGGCCGAGAGTGAACACAACAAGCCCTGACGCATCAGGGATGATGGGCTGGTGTGTGTGTGCGTGTGTGTAAAGTTGTAAATAGTGAGATCAAGCCGCAGAGCAAGTAAAGACTCCCCATACACATATTGTATAGCTCAAAGTAGAACAAAAGCACAAAAGAAATGATCACTTATATCTTACCAGGCTGGTCATATAACACTGGCACATCTTCCAAAATCAAACTCTTTAGCCCCTCAAGCTACTTTAACTCTGGCAGCCATTTCAAAGTTTGTGTGACAATTCTAGCAGGGCCCGCAGCTCACCCTAACCAGCCTCACCCCCATCGCTCTGACCGTGAGCAGTTCTGTGAAATGGAAGGAGGAAGAAAGCAAATTGTTTGTGCCGTGGGCCCTGACAGGAGGCAACAGCACCCCAGTATTAGCTAAGGATAAAAGTAATGGGATTTGTAGTGGTGAGGCAGTGTATGTCGCAAGGTGCTGTTGATGGGTGATAGGGGTGAATCGCTGCCTTTAAAAGCTGATAAGTATCTATGTGAGAGAGGGAACAGAGAGCAGGGCAGCTGGCAACAGAGCCGGGCTCAGATAAATACCTTTTCTTGCAACCACTCCATGTGGCTATATCACCTGTTATTCATGTATTAGGATTTTGTTTCCCATCAACCATTAAATTGCATTAAAATTCTTTGTGTCCACATACTCCGCAGACACTTTCAGTCAGTGCTTCATCTACAAGTGCAAATTATGATCCTGTTGCTAAGCTAAAACAACATTTTGGTGTTTGATTTTGTTATTACCATGAAGTTTTCGCGTCATATCAGGTAACTTCGACAGACAGCTGCCACCTGTCTAAATCACTCGTGTAATATGTTTATCAATCATGTTATATGATTGCTCTAGGCTACTCTGTGTCTTCAGGCAATGTTGGATCTTTCTCTCACTTTAACAGCATATGTAAGTTTCTTGTTATCACAACATACCAGCTCGGATGAGAAAAGTTTGTTTTTTGATGGGGTTTATAATAAACACTAACAAGACACAATGATATATAGTTATAATAGGAGTTTCTTGTAAAAAGAATTATTTGGTGTTAAGTAAAAACGGTAAAATAACAATATAAATGTGGGCCGTGGTGGCAGCCACTAGCCAAAAAAATTATAAATTAAATCAATGAATGAAAATTCATTAGGATTGATTGGAAACACTTATGACTGTAACAGTGAGTCATATGACCGCAACAATTTGAATCATACTATTCACATCAAAGACACGTACTGTATATAGATGTTGTATTGGCTTTTGGAATGTAGGTCTACATACCCGTCACATTAGAGCAAGCAAGACTGTTTTTCCTGGATTAAAATAACGTTTACATTTCCAACTATGTCCTCTAGAAATTTCATTCTTATGTTACAAAACTGCTTTCTTAATTAAGTTGTCATTGCACCGCTGGCTGGATTATGTTCAGACAAAGTTTCTTTCAGGTATCACAACACTGCATTCATGTACCAAATACTCTTCACAAGGAGATGGTTTGGGAGTACTGCGGCCGTACAAAGTGCAGGACCTTGTGACCAGAACTTCAGGTTTGTGTTCCAACACTTGTCTTAGGTTTAAACAACAAAAGCACTTTGGTTACATTTAGGTAAAGATTGTGATTTTGGTTAAATGTTAATAAACAAAGGTAAAAAAACAAACAAAAAAACAAACATTTATTTATTAGTTAATAAATAAGTTTCCCTCAAAACATATTTACTAATTCAGATTAAATGTGTGTGTGAAGGTAATTTCTAGAAGACTGAGCTGACATTTATAAGCCGATTTTAAATGAGTAGATTTTAGAGAAAGGCCACATTTGGTGTTCTGTGATTCAGGCTGTTAGACTATGTTCTGTTTTTTTCTTTCGTGCTGCTGCCGCGCAGCAAGCATTTGACTTTGGAGACTGGGCTTTGACTTTATGTGTAATGTTTTTGTTCATTTTTTTCGTGTCTGTTATACACTTTTTAAATGTTTGTTTTTCGTACCCAGGTTGGTAATGAGCAACTTGCCAACCTAGAAAGTTGCATGTTTAATTTGGTCATTCCCTGTGAAGAACTGCACCTGAAGTGTATATTGGTTTATAATACACACTTTATGAAAAAATCTTCACAGAGAGGAGCTAAAAGAATTAAATGTGAAACTTATGGTTTATACAAAAACAAAAACCTTTTTCAGCCCCCCCTGGTCAGAATATGCTCCCAAGGCTATGAATTATATGAAAAAAAACAACATTATAATGCAAAAAGGATCTTGTTAGTATATGAGAAACATTTTACATCATAGCGATACCGTAAGCTTCAACATATTGTTCTCTAAACATCTTTAAATTCAAAACATGATGTTTGAATTATCATTTTAAATACTCCAAACCCTCAAAATACAACAACTCACAGGACTCACACACAAGAACCCCGACAAGTATAATTAAATTTTTGGTTGTTAACTAGCATCTTCTATGTTTATGCTTCAGCTGTGTATTACTGTCTTTATCGGGGGTAAAACTATTTAATTACCAGTTAAGCAACATTGCAGCTTCAGGACTGCAATGGAAAAAGTAAAGCAGTCAGTTGACACTGTTCTCTCACACTTGTCTTATACTACGCGTCTTCTTACACAGTGGCATTTCCTTCCTGTTAAACACCATAATAACACAACTCTGACTACATGAATGTAACCAAACACTCTTAACTAGAGAGGGTGTTGAGGTGCTGTTGAGTCAGGCAGTTAGCGCCAGAGTCAAAGCAGAGCAGTGAGCCCTCTGACCACGTCCGTGAAAGCGGGTCAGCATTAGCGGGCCTTTGGAGCTCAACGCAGCAACCGCAGTGGCTGCTGGTGTGTGACTGCACAGAGCGAGAGCTGAACAGCAGGTGGAGGCATGGTTTCCACTCACTGCTGCTGTCCAACCTGCAGTAGCCATACACAGTATGTGTCAGGTCAGGTGCGTTTGTAAAATGGTTGCATAGATGCAAATTTGATTTAATTGCATTTCTTTTAATCAACTGCAAATAGTTTTTTATTGTAAAAATGAGCTGTATTTATGATCTTTTTCTGAGGTGCATGTGTGTATCAGAAGGGCAGCAAAAAATAGCGAGCTTTAAATATAAATAAATACTACAATTACTTTAATAATATCAGATGAACCTTCCCTCAAGTTTAATCAAACATCTTAATGTCTTGTGTTTATTTTCTCGGGACACCAGTGGAGCGTGTCCCCTAAGAGCCTATCTCGCTACCGCTCTGCTTTTCTGTCAGCCGCAAACTGGAAACATTGGTTCTCTCCGCTACAAAATTTCATCCTTTTTAAATTAAACCTACAAAAGAACCCTGAACCCATGCGCTTGAAAAATATACAGACATGTTATCCTTTGCGTTCAAAAATACACATACTATCAGTGAATGTTTGGAAAGAGAGGTGAGGGAAGAAGAGAAAAAAAAGGAAAGGGAGCAGAGTTTCTCATATTGACTCAGCGGGCGCTACGCCACGCAATTAGTCCAAACTACGAAGAGAGGGAGAGGCGGGGGAGAGTGAGATAACCCAAAAAATAAAAAGCTGTCTGTGGAAAATTTGGAGCACTTCCCAAAATACACAAACTTTCCCGACGAGCACATTTCTTAGGTATGTTGTAATCTCATATGGCTGGCCTTTTCTGAGCCCCTCCGTGAGACTTCTCTCTCCTCTCTGCTCAGCTTTCCAAGCTCCCCAGCCCCCAGACCTCACCAGTCTACTTCACAGTCTGGCCTAGTCTCAGGCCCCCAGCCCCTGCCTCCACAAAATCCCCTTCCAAAACCCACTGTCCACACATGGCAATCATTAGGCAACTCTCTTAAAGAGCAACATTATACCACCAATTGCAGCCTTGCATGAAATTTTGATCACTTAAACCCATCTTAAAGAGGCAGCAGCCACTTTCTGCTCCACAACCTCCCTTTTCTCTCTCTCCATGAATGGTAATGCACTTACCTCTCAATGGTAACCCCCCACACCCCCCACTTCCCTCATTGTACCAGCCCAACAAAGCCAAATGAGGCTTGTAGCCACTTATGAGAAGCAGCACCATTAAGGGACACTCTTTAAATAAACCTCATGAAGAAGAAAAAAATACAACGCTTTGTGATTATGTATCGGTTAGTTAAAGGGTATTTTCTGCTGCATTTGCTCTGCTTGTAATGCAATACGTACAAAAAAGAACAAGCATTGGTGCAAAAGGGGGGAACTTTTTTTTTCTTCCACAAATCATTCTGCTGTCTCACTCCTGTATCTTGTTATTCTCTAAGTGAGTAACGCTAGAATTGCGGGCACAGGCTAAATCTGGGACTACAGAGGAAGGTGGAGAGACGAGAGCAAGAGCCAAAAACCCTGCTGAGCTCTCTCGTAAACAATGATTAAGGCACCTCAAGCAGTGGCATGCCCACTCTTTGCCACTCACCTCACACCACTGGCTAATTAGCCGGGGCTTTGCTTTTACTGCTGGCTTTAGTGTCATAAAATTAACACGTTTTGCAAAACAGCAAAACCGGGCTCAAACTGTGGCGAGGGTTTAACAAGCCTCTCCTGGGTGAACTGTTTGTCTCACACAGAGGAAAAAGCATGGTCCCTGTAGGCCAGCAATTGCCATTTGCGGGGCATGGGGGAAATAGAGAGGGGAGAGAAAACAGGGGGAGAATGAGGAGATAAAAAGCAGGGATGTAAGGAAAGGAAAGGAAAGGAAAATGGACCGGGTGAAGAGGGGGATTAGGGCTCCATGTGGAGCCGTTTATCCTGAGGAGCACAGGGAGGAGAGATAAAGCTCCGGAGGGCCCCACACGGCCCCTCAGACAGACCCTGTGCCAGGGGAACAGCTTACCCTGCCTTGTGCCCAGCAGATGAATAGGATTTAAGCAAAAGTAGATTTTGCTGAACTCTTCCCCTTCCATTCATCTTCTGTCTAGAAAAACTTTCCCCATTCTGAAGGGGAGCCACGGCGGAGACAATGGCGTGTTGTAGATGAGCCGGGGGTAAGAGAGGAAGACACGGCCAGTTGCTTTGGTGTTGGAAGAGTTCAACTGGCATGGCTGCCAAGATTAGGAAATCCATAATAGAAAACTGATTCATAATGAAACATTCAGTGTTCAGTTCATACACAGTAATGCAAATCAAATTATGCTCTTTTTTATTTTGATGTACTAACTGTAGTCTTAGTGGTGGAGTCTGGAAACAATAATTTTACCCTTATTTTTGAAAAACCCATCCAAGTCTAATTACCACACAAAAACACCCAGAGGGAAACATGGGTTGTACCAAAAGAACATATTTAAATATTATGGGTCTTTAAAACACACTGCACACAAGAATGGTAAGAAGGGCATAAAAAAAAAACAAAAAAAAACTGACATTTAATCACAATATATCTACATTACACCACAGCAGCACCAGCACTGGGCTCATCCCACTATAACTTGTTTGCAGAGGATTGCAGCGCGGCTCTTAGTTTTAAATCAGATATTCAGCCGTTACTTGGCCTGTTCGATTTTCCCCACTAATTTTTTTTTTTTCTTGTGTGGCTGCATATTAAGAGGCACAACGTCGTTTGGAATGCTGGTTTCTATTTTTGAAATGTTCTGAAACGATGTTTGCATACATTTGCATAGCCAAGTGCAAATTGAGCCATGAATATGCAAATGCAGAGCTGATGTCTGTGGCAGCCTCCGCTCTGCCAGGTTTATAGAAGAATTTGTTTACACACACACATACACACACATGCACACGCTTACACACTCACATATGCAGATTTTCTCTCACCCCTTCCATCTCTGCGTGCTCAGGGAGGACTACTTGTTTAAAACATGATTCTAAAAATCATTCATTTGCTTGTATTGCCTTATTAAGTTGGTATTTTCTGGGTGCTGTTTTTCTGTTGATGTGCTGGCCTGCATGCTTTTCCATTGCCTCATTAAGGCGTGAGATGGACTGCGTACTCGCATAAAGGTCCTCTAGCTGACACTGAGACTAGACGCCAGCTCATGCTCAGTGCAGCCGGCCCCTCAAAATAAAGTCTGACTTAATTTGTTTACTGTATCTGTGGGCACTCACTCTGCCACCCTCTTAGCTCTCCCTCCCACACTCCCACTGTCTTTCTCCTTCCTTTAACCTCACAGCCATTACAGGCATTTGACATGAGAGTTTTAAATAGAATTGTTGTGAGCACAAAGTCTGTATTATGAACTGAAGTTGTAGCGGTGGTTGTTGGAGCCTGTGATAAAAAAAAGAAAAGGGATCATACAGTGCGTACTATAAGTCATCTTGACCCTTGCAGGTCCAATCGGGAGGTTCATCCAGATCTTGCTGCTCCGCTTTATAACTGTCAGGAGCTGTTGTGCTTTTGGCTTTTTGGAACACTGACAAGTAATCATTCATCCTCACATTAGAGGGCAACATTTTATCACGCATCATTTTAGGAAACAATAAGATCTTAATCTTTCTGACCATCAGTGATTAAAGCCATTTTTTTATTTTCAGACACATCAAGGACACCAACATCAAAGAACTAGCAGCGACAAAAGGTGACTGTTGCATCGCCTCATATCGCTTATGTCTCGACCAAGATGTTGCACTAAGCACACCCCAAAGATCACAGCCAATGGCCAACTACCACGTCCATTCTGCAAAATGTCTATAGCTGCAGAAACATTCTGTTTGTAGCGTGCATGATCCTACAAACAGCACCGACCGCCAGTATGAGAGAAACCCAGCAACATGATGGCGCAACAATTTATTAAATTATTTATTAAAACAATTTATTATACATGAAGATGTGTTTCACATTATAAATAGCGATATGTATCCCTCATTATTACCCATACTTTAAACATAATCCGTCATAACTAGCTAAACACAACCTTAGCAAAGCTGGGAGTAAATTAGGGAATGCTAAGTTAGATGGCTGATCATGGACTGACTTAATGTTGGCTGGATTCAAGATATTAGTTAGCCCATTAGCAAATTAACAGCAGAACCTTATGTTAAAAGAATAAATATATTTATCGTGCGCCACCAACCAGTAACACTATTACAAACCGTTTCTCTTAAAGAGCTCAATGGCTAAAAAGAATAATCGTATTATATAACACATTTGTTTTGATCTTACATTGACTTTAGTTGTTTGTTTGCTTACTTCACTTCCATTTCTCTTCTCCTGCACTGATATGAACGGCCAGTTAGAGTGATTTCAATCACCAACGGCTCCCCATCCTCTGCCACCAATACATCATGATGAATCGGCTGAAAAAAGGATCAACTAGTGCCAACAGTGGGGGACACACTGCAAAAATTCGAACAACAGACTAGGGCTGCCCCTCGAAAGTCGGAGATTAGAATTATCAGTCGGAGACCCCTATGTCAACTGCGACTGCTTCAAGAGCAGTCAGGTTTTTTTTTTCTAATTTTGCACATTTACGAAGCATCATTAGCGCCATTAGCTTGTTTACTTTCTGATGTGAATGCCGCTGTCACACTGAACGTCCCACGGAGCCCATTCAACTTTAAAAACCTATGGAACTGTTTGGAAGACCAAACAAATAGTCGAATGTTCGTAATGAGCAGCCAAATCCTATGCTCACCAATAGCCCAACGCTGACCAACAGCTGACTGTCGGCTTGGTGTAAAGAATTTAAAATGTCAGCAAGAAATCTGTAAGTGTGTGTAAGCCTCACGTATCATTTATTCCCGCTTAGGTGGATTTTCAATGGGCCTCTGATTAGAGGTGGTCCAACATTTGTAATCCTCCATCCAGCCCTTAATGGCTTAAGTTGCGGCTCCTAGCTGATTGGCACCGTGTCCGTGCACAGTGTTATTGGATAAGGAGCAAAACAACAGTTTAATTAGGGAATAGGAGAGAAAAAAAACAAACCTTGCATTTAAGTTTTCAATTAACCCAATTATGGGCAAATGGATGAACAGCCAGAGACACAATGGGAGCTGTGTTGCTGGCAAACACTTGCCTTTACTGGTGCACTTAGGCTTCTCTAACATCTCGGAGGTTTTTTCTTATGATTCCGTGCCTCCATTTCAGATCTCAGTGGGGATCCCAAACAAAGCCGGCGAAATCTGCACATGTACTCCAGAGAAATTATGCTAATGAAGGGAAAACAAAAAAAGAACCTTATCATGACGCTCCATTCCCCTGAGCCCCAGATTAAAAACTCATTCATTTGTTAAATATTTGACACATCTATGCTTGAGCTTTGAGCTTAGGGATTTGCGCAGTACTTCATATCAACTTGTGTGGGAGAAATGCCCCCCTCTGATACTGTCACAGACAACCTGGCACATTTACAGAAGGCCAGACAACTGCGTGCATGTGCATATGAACACAGCTTCCACAGTAATGTGCTCTGAGCCTCTATGCAGACAATTCTTTGTTTATGCAGCACCAGTGTTTTCTATAAGGGCTTATTGGCTCACCACAAAAGAAACAAGATTTTAATCTCATTATTCCTACAAAGGCAATTTATTTCTCACTGTCTTGTTGCTGAACATGCAAACTACACATGCCATGTTGTGTGAGATGTCCTGCCAACAGGTGCTGACCTAATGTAACCCTACAGCTACAATATTAAACCTAATACATACGGAGTTGTGTCTAAACAACTCGGCTCGAGCCCCTTGAATATTTAAAACACACCCTGCACCTCAGGTTAGCACGTGAAGTCGACACAGAACTGTGCAACCATGAAGGAGGGATGAGGGGAAACATGGGAGAAGTAATGCAGCAGGGCACAAAGCCATTACGCCTACCCCGAAAATAATTCACTGGGGACAAAGCAGCTTTACGGCTTCATTCCTGGATAAGAATAAAAGGAGGGGGTTAGGATTTTGTCAGGGGGGATTCAGGGAAGGAGGAGTGGAGGGGGTGGCATAATTAGATGATCACAAACTGTACCAGCGGCTCAGTTTTCACTCTGTGGTCCAAATTACAAACCGTCATATTTTTAAAGTCATGCTGACATTCTTTCGTCCCCAGCAGCTGCCAAGAACAACCAAGGCCGGGCTTGTCTTGGCATCTGATCAAAAAGAAGGACCCAGTTCCAGTCACACAGCAACTGAAAACATTTACACAGCTGGGACCCTCGAACCCTGAGGCCGCCCTGCCCTACTGCAAGGACCTGCGCTGGGGCAATGGGGGAGAGTGAGAAAGGGGAGGAGAGGGGGACCAGGTGCTTTTGGGGAATGTAGGAGGTCCAAGGATGGAGCAAAGGATAATGACCACTATGAGCTCACTGCAACTCACCCGCTGTTCCCCTTGTCCCCAAAGTCATGCTTACCTCCGCCCCCAATTTGATGAAAGGACAAAATACGCACATGAGAGTGAATGCAAAACACCAGCACGACACACAAGCATGCACACATGCATGTTTATATGAAAAGCAGGTATCAATATGATCGTGCTTTCCTCTTGATGTCTGTGTTTATGACTGCGCTCATGTGTCTACTGTAGGAAGTGTCTCTGTTTGATAAGCTGTGTTTGTGTGTTTATACGGAGATTAGAGTAGATTTCAGGACTGGATCATGGGATATAGTCATAGATAAACTCTGCACTGCATGCAGCATATCCATAGAATAAATGTACATACCAGATGAGCTACACTTTTTATGCATACATTCATAAATATACCAGATGTTTGCATTAATGCTATTTGCGGAGAGTTTTGACTCCTTCGCAGGCTTTTTCTCTGCGTATTGGGAAACCATCAGAGTGAAATACAATATTGCTTTACTCTGGCTCCTCTCCCTGGTCAACAGTTCAACACAGGAGGTGGACTTACATACACCTGTCATGATCAGCGCTGAAAAACACAGAGCTAAAGTGAGAAAGTCCCAGCAAAGCTGAATTTTACCCTCTCGTTCGGTTTTATGGAAATTGTGGGAATTTGATTGCTTTAGCATATGAGCGCATTCTTAAAGGCCTTGTGAGGAGGATGTCAACAAATCTGGATTTTGCCTTAAAGCAGACCTCCTTTTACCTCTCGCTACCAAACAATGAGGGAGGGATCAGATTAAAACAGAACAAGTTTTGAATCCAATCCAGGTGAGAGGGAGATGGGTGAGGGGAGGCTTCTGTATGAGAAACGTATGGAGAAGAAAGGTAGTGTTTAAGTGATGGTGGTGGAGAAGGGGGGAGGCGGGAAAGAGCGATGAATCCAAGGTTGTCTTGACCCCTCGTGACCTCATCCCAGTAACTCTGAAACCCCAGAGGAACAATGACATCACTCCCTCATTCCAAGACAGAGAATCAAAGCACTGCGGTGCAAGACCATCAGTCTGCACGCACACACACACACACACACACACTCACACATGCTCGCACTAACTATTAGACCCCTTTCTTAATGTGTGTATGTGCATGTGACCATTCACCACCATGGAAACAAGAGAAGAAGTAGGAGGGAACTTCTCATAAGTAGAACCAGATTTGATTTTCAGGCATATTTGCCCACCATAGCTTTTATGCTTGATCGCCTCCTGAAAGCTACTCCTGTGAAAAGCATTTCTCAGTGAAAGGCAGACATATGAACTGACATGACCGTGACCTATCGCTTCAAACACCTTATAACTTTTTCCCCTTACCTATGTTTCCACAGCTAATCCTATAAAAACAGGCATACAGTATGTCATGATTTACGATAGCAAAAAGTGAGAAGACTTAAATATCTCAACACCACAGACCACCAGACACCAAAGAAGTCATTCATCACTGGTCTGCGCAGCCACTATAGAACTATTGGCCGGATATTTCACAGATAATTCCTGTATTTCATGTAAGCTTTTTTGCTGATGTGTCTCTGCAACGGAGCAGTTCGGGGCTATTGTGAAATGATGGCAGTTTGCCTCACGTGGAAACAGCAGTATAAGGTAACACTGCTAATGTGACATGAATGAGTAAAATCGACTTGAAGGATTAACCTCAAAATTACATTATTGAGTTATTAGAAAATAACGGCCGCATAACACGAGTATGTGGCAAAATGACTAAAGATGATATTTAGTAATGTTTAACATTAGTGAACAGAAGACCATGTGGTAGAAATGGCTTCATCTCTCTTGCCAACAGAGTATTTATTCTGTTTTACAGTTCCTCTGTCTGTGAATACCATTGTGACTGACACAGTAAGATAGTTTGAGAAACTGACTTCTAATAAGAGAATAATTCCTGTCTGTGTCCATCACACCACACCAGAGGACACACTGCATGAAGAAAGGGAGCAAATTCTGAACAAACTGGGGTCAAGGTTGACCCAAGGTCAGTATGAGAGGTGTAACACAAACAAACTAATAGCAGAAAGTACAGACATTTATGTAGTACGAGGTGTTAATGAAATACTGAGCATGTAACTGGATACATGACTTGGCTGAGATTTCGTAAACTGATGTTTTGATGTAGTTTTACTGTTGTTAAACGTGATCCCTGTTGACTTTAATTTATCAACAAAGTTTGCCATTTTTGCATTCTACATTCAGCGGCGGGATGTGAGAAAAGTCAAATTTGTCACAAATTCAAGGTACCACAGCATGAGATATTAACTTGTCATTTTGTGGGTAAATTATTTCTTAAAAAAAGGATTTTATTGTAGACTTCCAAAATACTTTTTCAAACTTTTGGAGATATTCAAGGGTGCTAGTAGTTAAACTTTGTTATCTTCAAACAGTGCCGGGCTAGTTTTAGCTCTGTTTCAAGTCATTATGCTAAAATAAGCTAACGGGCTGAAGGCTGTTATTTCACTGTACTGTGAGTGGTATCAGTCTTTTTATGTAATTCTTGACAGGAAGGCTAATTCTAAGCATACATAGGCAATATCTTAACTAAGCACATTTTCCAAAATGTCAAACAAAGGGCATTGAGATAGTTTATCACTATCATTAAACTGTATTATTAACAGGAAGCTGGCTGTTGTATATTAATAAAAAAAGTCATAACCATCCATTTAAAAATGTAGTGTATTTGTGTGAATAAATGTATCCTGACAAAGACTCCAAATAAAGCGAGCGGACACTCCACACTGTACGAGGTTTCATTCTCGTCTACTGTGGGCTAGATGGGGTAGGCCTGTAATGAAGAGCCTTGAAAATGGCAACATGCTAATTGTAGTAACTATCTGATTGGTGTAATAGTGCTTTACGGGTTATGTGGTGGGTAATAAAGTGACAGTGCGTTTAGCTCCAAATCATGCGGAAGACGCACGCTGAGCTGTCTGACGCTGGCAGAAAGGACTGCTCAATTAGGGAGCAGATTTAAGATGAGAGCGCTGATTCCCCAGCCCAATTAATTAGCACTAGAAGAGAGGAGAGGCAGCCAGAGAGCAGAGGAGAGATTTAGCCAGGAAGTGCCCACCAGGGACTCGCTCTCCTGCTCCTGCCTCCTCACCCTTACTCTATTCCATGCTCTATTTCCCTCCTTCTCCTGTTCATTCTTTTATTCTTACACCGAGCTCCTCTGACTCCTAGTTCACCTCATGCTCTCCCTCTGTCATTAACAGTCTTGTAGAGGTCCAAGACACAAGTATAATAGTCTGCTTTTGATAACACCACCGTTGCACCTTGTCCAATTTGTGGGTATTGCAAATTCATTGTAAAATGTTCTCATTAGGTAATTCTGAGCAAAACAACGCTGCCACGAAATGCATAAGCTTTGGCTCTAAAGCAGAAGAGGCTTGCTTTAAAACCCCTCAGTGGGTCCGTCATTGCAAACACATGTTACGCAGCCAAACATTGTTCAAGCTCACAGAACTTTTGGTTTTAGTTATAGTCAAGATCTAAAGGTTCCCAAAGCTATCAGATGGTTGAATTCCAGAGTAATGTGTATGAAATGATGCAAAAGACATCTAAAAATTTCCATATGATGTCATATGGTCATAAAAATGGCATATAGGATTACTTGAATGTAGGACGACTTACACACATCAAATATTTCACACAATATGGACATATGGGTTACGCTTTAGTCAAGTCCTGGCACAAGCACATACAGAACATGGTAACTATGTTTCATCTGATGGACACCATTTTACGATGCACTGACTGATTTTTTTTTTGTGGTCAAAAAGCTGACATGACAAACGCTTAAGCAAAGACTTAAGCAAAGGCTTATTTACACACTAGCAGATACAAAGAGGCGTTAGCATTCATTTGAAGTTGTCTGTCAGTCCACCAATGGATGAAATACTGAACAGGCTTACTGAGCACAGGCCATGGGGCCCAAAGTGTCACTGCCCCTCCTGGCATTTATCTACAAAATGTAATTCATATTACTGTAATAACCCTTTTCCACCAAAATTAGCATGTGTACATGTTTTTTTTTTAAAGACAGAAAAACCTGCCAAAAACAGACTGTAGACTCCTTTCCTACTGTCAGTAGACTAGAGCTGTGTGCACAGCTCTACAGCAGACGAGCAACCCTCTGTTTTATATTTTTTTACTTGGTATGTCACATTTAATGTCAAAGACAGGCTGGTAAACAGATCAGTTATCAGAGAAAAGCAGCACGGAGGCCACTGAAAATGTGATTACTTCTTTTTTATATCTCTTACCTATGCATTCTCTCTTTCGAACTGGGTGATGACTAATTTGTAATGATGTTTGAGCGCTTCCTGGGCGGAGGTGGACGGCATTTTCCATCAACGCATCATTGCATCTCGACGACGTTGATATGGGTGTGAATATCAATTGTAACCTTTCAAATACATACAAAAGCCAGATGTAAAGACCACAAAGGAGACAAAACAACCAAAAAAGACGCAAAGCGACCTCAAAGAGAAACAAAACCTCAAAAGATGCATATTGACTACAAAGACAACGCAAAACAAAAACACAAAAGAGATTCAAAACCACAGAGTTTGAGTGTCTTGCTTCTATAAAGGACAGGTGGTGGGTCCTTTTGCATATCTGTGCCCAAAGGCACATTGTCCCATAATCCGCCCATGTCTTCACCTGATGAATGTACAGCCAATATTCTCCCTCCTTTAAGCTCTGTTTTGTTCTCAACCAACTTCTGAGGGAAACATCTCATCCCTGCTAAATGTTCCACTATGTTCACCAGCTGGTTGCTGACTTTGTCTGCTTCATGAAGCTTTGTGCCAAGAAAAAGATTCAAACCTTTCGGGCTTCAAACTTAGCACGCACACTGACATCTGATGGATTGTAAAAGTTATAGCAGCCCTTCAAGACTGCAGCCAAAACACCAAAAGTTTAATAGTTTTTTTTAAAAATAGTTTGAGTCTTGTGTGTGCAATAAAAGTCCAAGAAGCCTACGTGTTATTATTAGATCTGTAATACTCTTGTTCAGAAGGGCTGCATTAAAGTAGATGTTACTGTGCAATATGTAATCGTAAAATAATTCATAAATGCGCTGTCCAAAAAGTCTGGATATAAGATATTTTGTTGACATAAAATACAAATGTACCTTAGTTTTAGGCCCACGGTCCACGATGGGCTCATGGGTTTTAACTTCATAGTCTAAGTGACTAAATTTAATGAGTCACAGCGAGATGTAAGTGGAGAATGATATTCATTAAATTGTCTTGTTACTTTCATTACATTATTACTTTGTATCAGATGCAAATGTTTTCATGATATTTTCTCGCTGCTGCGTACATCACCGTATTTCTCAATTGTTCTCTTCTATTTTTACCCCACTCATGTTCACATCACATAGTTTAACTCTAAGCTTTTTTAACTGTCTAACTGAAAGAAGCTCTTTCTGAAGCAGCAGTGAAGCTTCAGAGATCATCAGTCACATGGACTTTTTCTATCTGAGACCAGCTTCTTCACACAGTGGGGTTTAAACAGCTGCATCTAAAACCTACACTGAAGAGAGCAGTGAGGGTGAATGAAATAAATTAAGTTGTGGGCTGTAAAGCCAGAAGTAGATATTAAGATAAAGCTCTGCAGAGTTGGTAAACCAGGTATAAAACAGCAGGTGAATAGGTAATGCCAAGAAGAATCCGCAGAGATGTTTTATTGTTCATCTGGTTTAAATTGAGCCAACAGCCTTCAATTGTATCAAGACCAGCTCGAATCAGTGTTTGGCAGTCATGCATTACTAGTAATAATAATATTGCTTTTACCTAGTGGTGTATGAATATGAATTAGCTGAAAGTCAAACTTGAGTAAAAGTACAGATATCTCACCAGAAAATGACTTTGGTAGATATTATAGTCACCTTTTAGAACATTACTCAAGTAAGTCTTTAAATAAATGATATTTACCGCAATTTAATATCAAGTCATTTTATTACATTAATGAACTTAGCTTTAAAATAAATGTATAAATAATGCTGGTGACAAAAAAGCAAGTGATCAGAATTCTGAGGATTATGAGGGTTATTTCTTCTTAACATGTACTCCGCCCCCTAAAAAATGCATTCGCCCTTATTTGATTAACCTGTGATCTAACTTGCAAGCTAAGACCACTAATACGCCGAACCTTCCCACTTTATTTTGTAGTAATGAAGTAACAAAAATGCACAGGACATTGACATACATAGATGCTTGAATAAAACTGTAGCAAATTACTCTTACTCCCATACATTTCCATGTATGTTACATTGTTACATTGCATCACTGCTTTTACCCAGTAACAAGTGGTGTAAAGAATTACTAACAACATTTTAGTAACAGCCTAATATGACAGTTGCCCCGAAAACTAAAAAACTTGATATAACCTTACTTTGTTGTCTTATAGTAGTTTTGATTTGAAATCTAACAATCAATCACAGTTTTAAAATCGCAGGCACGTAATCGTCATCACATGTACATCAAAAAGCTGCAAGCAAGTTTGGAAGATGTTAACGCTTACATTCAGCAGCTGGAAAAATTCCCATGACTTTGATTTTGTTGGGAGAAAGATGACAAGAACATTGTTGTTCTGGGTAGTGGTACTAAGACTCTCTACACTGCAAAAAACACAGCCTCAAACCTCCTGGAGCAACAACTATGACTGACAGCACAACAACATGAGGCTGATGGAAGTACACCCCATCGAAGGCGAGCCCTCCTCAACCACAGAGGACGGTTGTAACGCTACACTGGCTAAACAACCAAAACTGTTTTTTACTTTTGGTTAGCTCCAGGCTAGAATTAGAAGAAGAATTACTGAACTACTGCTTTTGGCTGGATATGTGGTTGATAAAGTCTTGCCTGTATCTCCATCAACTGACTCTCACACAGATCCTTGGGAAATTACCCGTCACGGGCAACAGAAGACGTCAAGTAAAAATAAATCATTTACAAGCTCTCTTGCCTTAGCTTTGCTTACTGACGATTATAAAGAACTCCAGTGATGCGTCCTAAAAACCAGAAATAAGCATTTCAGCACCTGTGGTTCCTACCTCTGGTGTCAAAGTCAGAAAGTACCACTAGCTTAAGAGACTTTTTTTCCTACAACATAAAATACATCAGTAAATACCCCAATCGCCAACTTTGAAGCTTTTATGTGTCTTTAAAAAGGCGGTGGCTAACAAGTGGCTAAATGAGACTACAGAACATTATCCTGCCGAGCTGCACTGAACACGGCTTTACAGCCTCATAGCAGCGGGGCTACGACTGCTGTGTAGTTCGTTATAGCCTAACATTAGCTTTCAACTTCTGGCAATTGCATTTAGGCTTCAAAAATCCTGAAAGTGGTGTTCATTTGTGAAGATTATCTTAGTGAACAAAACATGTAAGTATCATAAACGTTTGTTCACTACAGAGCTTATTTTCTACAATGATCCAAAATCCAATGGAAAAATCCAATCGGCTTTTTTGACGAGGGAACCAGGGCAACATTAGCATCTGGGTTGGCCTACAGAAAGACGTCATCCCTGGGGCACTCTATGCTGAAGTACACATGGGAAGTCTGAATTTTTAAGGAAAAAGGACTATCATTAATTTTTGGGGGTGTAACGAAAAAATATTATAATTAGTAGTGTATGAATTATTGTTGACAGAGAGTATTAAGTAAGGTAAGTAAGTAATAGTACTGAGTAGGGCTGTGCAATTAATCAAATTCTCATTTCAATTTCAATTTCAGCAACAGATTTCAGAAAATTTTTCAGAAAAAAAAACTTTTATCGAGAAAAAACAATTGTTTTTCTACATTCCGTTTTGCAAGTGCACCCTTATTTTGTTATTTTGCATTTTCACCCCTTCTTCCCTCAGCCTAAGTTCAACACTTTGCAAGTTGTATCAGCACGAGGAAAGATGACGGAAGAGAAACAGCATTTGGTGAGCAAATTAGGCAGAACAAAGTTTGTGTTGTGTGGGAACACCTTAGATACAAGGCTGCACCACATGGCAACACATCACATTTTTTAAATCATCTTAAGTTTAAACATAAAGTGGTCTTTGACCAAATAATAAAAAAACAAAAGGAGAAAAGGACAACCCCATCAACATCCACCGCAACGCAGACATCAGTTAAAGACATATAATACAAAGCAACTCAATAGGAATTAAATTAAGGAATTAAAAGAAGCTCAATGAGAAAAAGTATTAAGGGCAATTAAAGTTCAAATATTTAAAGAAGTTTGTTATGTTCAATAAATGCAGTATGTGTACAAAGTCAATGAGTAATTGTGGTAAATAATCGTGATTTCAGTATTGACCAAAATAATTTTGATTATGATAATCAAGCAGTCCTAGTAGTTAGTCATAAATAATATTTTTGAGAGACAAGCACAAGACTGTATACCACGTAGTGGTGCTACACAATTAATGTTTCTCCTGCAGTCATTCATGTCCGTGATGTCAAAGTTAATGCAGGTTTCATCAAACCAGGCCATAGATTTGTTACTGTAATAGTTTTCAGATTAGTTTATGATGATGCCAGACCTTTCCCTTGGGCTGGTAGCTCAACAATACACTGGAAACCGATTATTTGTGACTAAAAAAAAAATACCAATCTGCAGCATACATATTTATTATGGGATGTAGCCGATACCTGCGATGGTTTGTCAATAAGCAAGGGCTGTGAATATATTGTGTCTGGACCCGTGACCCCGCCTGCCTGAATGTCAGATAACTTACACTATTACTGCCACAGCCCACCGGCCATCTATCAAAACACAGCCAAACGTCAATATCAGAGACTCGTCCCAAAACTCTAAAAATTACCCTGGTTAGAGGGAGGAAAATAAAAACCAATCAATGTGTGGTCTGAAAGGAAGGGCCAGTCCTCACTGTGCTGTATGAATTTTTGATGCCTCTGCTGCTTAAGCTCCAGACTATCAATTACGAGATAAACAGGGTCTAGGTGATTGTTGTCATGGTGCACAGGGCTGCCATCCAATTAGATCGCGCGCCGACTAATGTGTTAATATCTTACATAATTGGTGTTGGGGGCTATTTTTTTCTCCCGCTCTCAAATGCCAGGCTGATCCTTATAGAGACTAATATTACACCATTAGCACAATCTTATCTGGGCAAAGTAATATAGATGAAATATATAGAAAAGTACTGTATAACTCAAAAACCCATTCCAGTGGCTTGACAGACTATTTTCTGCATGTTTCCTAATCATCACCTTTTTTAGGTCCCACTTTCCTTCCTATTGTTAAGCCAAAAAATGTAATCAATAATATGAACATAATGTTCCTGCTGCAGATCACTACGATGTTTTCAGCAAATAAATTTTTATCAGTTTTTTTTTTTTTTTCTCACTTGGCTGCGAAAAGGCGTGCAGATAAAACAACACCAGCTTTGTTGTCAGTTTTTTTAGGGGGGAAGAGGCGTGGAGATAAAACCTACAGAGACTGGAGAGGAAAAAAAATAGATTTGGGACAGAAATAAGCAATGAGAGAGGGGAAAGTAAAGAAACAACAGAGCAGAGAATATGTGTAAAGAGCAAGAGAGGAGTCAGAAAGGAAGAGCAATAAGGGAGAAAAAAGAGAGGAGAAAGAGAGAAGGGAGCAAGGGATGAGACGGCTGCCTGGAAAGACGATTAGTATTCATGCGGCGTGGCGCTCCAGAGAGGATTAATGGACTCTGATGCCTAATATCCTGGAGAACAATTAATTTGCCCACAGTTTTGTCATGGTTGAAAGTCAAATGCTGGAACAGATCGATGCGCACAGCCGCCAGTGAAATCGCGGCAGCCCCTTCTGCCGGGCGCAGAATTTTAATTTCATCATCATCATTTTCCCCGGCTGCCACCCTCGACGAAGCTGTCCCTGACATGGCTGAGAGGGCCGCCACATCCCAACAGGCATGGTGCACACACACATTAAAAGCAGAGTGAATACACAAACATGCAGCACACACTCACACACAATCAGGGTATAAAAACTCGCATGTATGCATCCTTTGATAGAGACAAAATTCAACACTCATACATATAAATCCTATTCTGTACACTTTGGCATCAATCAATGATGCAGAATGCGTCGGTCGAAATACGGACAAGGCATTCTGAATCTTCCCTCTGCCCTTACTGCATGGCTAATCATAAACACCTCATATCTTCACTTTCATCACCCACAATACTCTGCGACAGCAGAGTCTCAGCATAGAGCACAAAATCACACCACAGTTTTTTTCACAGTTAGACATTATAAATGCAAAACATTTGAGAAAAAGAGTAAATAAAAAATAACATTTGACAAGGAATTTAGGTTAAAAAAAAAGAAACTTCAAATGTCAAAACAGGAGTGTGGCATCATGGTCAAAGGTGCATACTATATCACCGTGATGTCATTGGTAGAAATCCTGGAACCAACCGAACAAAGTCGTGACACTCAAAAGCAAAACGGAAAAACCAAAAAAAAAAAAAAAAAGAAAGAAATTAAAAATCTTGGACAATCAAGTTTCAAAACACTGACGATTCATCTAAAAAGCTGGATATATCCAGATCTCCACCAGGAGCCTATGCTAATAACATCAATAACACAATCACATGTTGACATCACCATCGGCAACACAGCGTCGATCGCCACGCGTCGCCGCACCATCGTCAGAGGCGGTAAATATTTCATCAGGGATGCAGATGTGTCAATTAAAGCTACGTAGAGACACAGCGAGATCTCTCGTCTGACTCCTCGCTTTATTTGTCTTTTAGCTTCTCCGCCTAGCTCAAGGATATTCTCATTAGCACATTAATGCAACACAAATGAGAGGGACACAGGAGACATCCAGGGAGCCAAGTGGGGAAAAAATAAAGATGTGCTTGTGGAGGATGAGCGTCACTTCATTTGGGGCTAGCATGGGAGCTTTGCACTAACATAATATGGCTAATTCAGTAGTGTTTCAAGCTTATGCCTACGAAAAAATCTAGAAATTAAATGACACCAAATGGCAGTTTAAAAGATTTGTTTTCATATATAAAGAACTTAGAAAGTTAAAATTTGGTTACATCAGAATCTGCTGAGAAAAGGTGGTTTCCAGCTATAATGAGAATTTATGTCATCTTTTCTTGATGGCCTGCTCATGACCAGCCACTCAGTATCTCAGTATTATCTTACAGTCTTGCCTTCAGTTCCATGGTTTTTGTCATAGTTAGCCTCTGCGGGGGAGGGAAAAAAAAAAAAACGCAGACATCATTCTATGAATTATTAAAGGCGCCGGCGCTAATTTATTTAATGAATTAAGAAGAGTCCGGTGGGGGGTATTTCAATAATGGAGCACTGTTAGTAGTGTTTTAATAAGGATGGCACACACTGATTGGGTAATTACATCTCAGCTCTCCCCATGCTGCTTCACTCTGGGGCCACAAGAGGAGGAAGCAGTGTGACAGTGGAGAAGTTGTCTGGCTTCTATATTTATCATAAAACACACATCATGACATGCAGTCCTACTCGCTGGCCTCCCATTACAGATGGAATTGGGTTGCGCCTCACAGCAGTCAGATGAAAGAGTTATTGGATAAATGGGTGCACTGCACAATCAGTCAACATGCAAAATATTTGTGGATGTGGACCTGCATGCATGTGTACATTGTGTAAATATTCATTGATTTTTGGTAAATGTAGGGGTAACAGTGGAAAGTGTTTAACGAGCATTTTTGCATTATTACAGGAAAGTAAACTTTTTTTTTTTACACAGGAGATAGTTAAACTTAAAAAGCCATAATGTAAATGTTCATTGATTTTTGATATATATAGGAGTTACTGGATTTCTGATATGTGTTAGGGGTAATGGTGGATTTTTGATATATGTAGGGGTAACTGTGTTTTTTTTGTTGTTTTTTTTTTTACATATTTAGGGGTAAAAGTGGAAAGTGTTTAAGTAGTTTTTTCAATTGTTGTAGGAAAGTAAAACATTTCTTTTTACAAATGAATAATTAAACTTAAAAAGCCATTTACAAAAATAAAAGGCAACACTGCAACATCGTTGAATGAATGTCTACCAGTTTAACGTATACTTAACACTGTCTAGTAATACTACCAAAGTAACACAGACATTCATAATTTTACGGTTGCAGGCCTGAAATAATCACAGTCATTACATTCATCTCAAATTCAACTGTAATAAATCAGCAAGGCCGAGTTCATATAAAGCATGCAAATCAGTGACACTAAAAGGTAATGTCAGATAACAAATCTTTATGGTTACTATGACTACTGTGCACCAGCACACGATGAAGGCGCTCATATTGCACTGTGGCAGTGCTTGCAAGAACTCATGATACTTATTGTGGCATTATAACTGCAGTAATAAAACATTAGAGGTGAATCATGCAATCAAGTTAAGCATCAGTGACTTGAAATGTTCATTTTGTGTCACAGTTACATAACAATGATCCATGTAAATTTGTAATTCACTACAGTCGATGGAATATGACAATATTAAAAGCTTTTTTCTTTGCAGGTTAAGTGTTTGGTTTAGTCTAAAGCAATAAAAACGTTATTTCTTTTATAGCTAATGTATTAGCTATTGCATGTACGTTTTCATGTTTAGGCATATTATTATGTAATCTAAAGTGGAACTACACCCATTTTCAAAATTTATACATGTTATTCCTATGGTCTAAGTAGTCCAAAAATATAAGTAAACATGAACAACTCTCTCCCAAATCCAAATACTAGAGTGCATACTATGTTCAAGATGACACTGAGAGCAGCCAGGGGAATGCTCTGAGTGTATAAAAGTAGAGCATTTTCTGTTTGAGAACTACAGACACTACAATAGAATAAAGCTCATCTGGGTATAAAAAAAGAAAAACATTCTGTGGGTCCACCAAATCAGGCTCCCGTTCATTGTCTATGGAGCAGCTCCAGACTTCATACTTGTGATGTCATCAACATCACTAGTTTGAGACTTACTTCTTTGGTTTCTGGCTTTGACAGAGAGTAGCGCATATTCACAAATACTGATTGATCTTTCCTGGGCTATGAAAATAATATATTCGAATTCTTGATTTAGGTATTACCCTTTAAATATTTTTTATTTCTTACGTGACGCTTCCAACTTAAACATTGTCAAGTATGAAGACCTGGAAAGTGTGAGGAGGACCAGAGTGCAGAACAATATAATACTTTTTTTTCACTACATCATCTAAGTGCATGTTTACAGTGATTAATAGTTAGATGTTTATATAATGAGCAGGTATCAATTAGTGGTGCGGCAAAGTCGATCAAACCACGCAATCATTTTTAGACAAAATATCACTTCAACACCAAACATATGATTTCTAAAATCGGGAGTTTAATCTCTCTGTGCATTTATTTAAAAGCCTCTGAACAGCCTGTTCTCATTCCAAACTAGTCCATAGCACCACGTCACTGATTTTGCCAAAGGATACCTTTTGAAACAGTATGATACACTGCCAGTTAGCCAAAAGGTAAGTGTCACGGTGGTATGATACGCCGGCAGGCAGCATCAGTTTGAAACACTGTTGGTAACAACATAATATAAGGAGCTGGAAAGTCCCTATAGGATGGGCAGGAGGGGCGGTGGATGGTTTCAACAAACCCTCTGAAATGTAGATAAGAAGAAGTTCGTCGTGTCTGAACAAAGAGTAAGCTCTGTGTGTCATGAAGTGTTAAAAAGCACAACCAAATATATTTCTAATTTAAAAATTGACACTTATTACTGCATTATAGTATTAAGCACCTGTTTTAAGTTGCAGTAATGATGATAAAATGTTTCAGCTTTTAGCATTAAAATACACAAGCCACATGATTACAATAAAGGTGTCTAACTTTATATAAAAAAAAGAAAAGTGATCAATCGTGTTAGTGCTTGATTTTTAACACTTCTGCCACTTAAACACAAAAAAATGAGAAGGACCATAAAGGAAAGTAGATTGAGGGAGGGAGGAAAATAATCATTCCTCAGCAAAAATGTCAGGCTTGGTTATGAATTTTTTAGAAAGCAATAAAGCCCACAAGCCTCGTCTGGCTCTTGTCTCACCGTTCAACACATCCAATAGCTTGCAGTGAGACAGAGAGAAGGAGAGAGGGAGCGAGAGAGAAAGAAAGACAGAGACCGGGAGTGAGAGAGAGAGAAAAAAAGAGACTGTCTATAATGGGGGGGCTTCATTGGTCGAGGCCGGGCCTGTAATGGGACTGGATCCCGATCAATAGAGACGCTCCTCAGGCCATTCGTAGGCGTAATGACTTTAGGTTTCTCAATAATTAAGATATTGTCACTGTGCTGACTGCAGGGTCAGCCAATCATTAACCCCATGTTAAATATGCCTTTGTTTTAATTGCTTTGCCTTAACTCCTCCAGATACGCAGGGATGAAAATTAAAGGGACAGCAACCCTTTTTCTGTATGCATGTGAGAGTCAGAGAGAGAGAGACGGGGAGAGATAGCAGCCCTGAGGCGTAGATGTGTGTGTACTGTTGAGGTGTCTGTTTTCAGCATGTAACCAACCTATTAATTGTCCCTATTTTTAGCTTTTGGAATATATTCTTTCTTTGAACAAAGGCATCAACTGTGCTGTGGCAAAAATTTCTTGTTCGCTTTAAATATAAAGGTATACTACTGGAGGTATTACATGAGAGGAGCCAACCTATTTTCTTTTCTTTTGAAGACTTGCTCTATTGAGCGAATTCTTATGGAGGTCGCGTCATCTGATTTTCATTTGGGTGTTTCAAAGGCAATGCGAGTGCTACACATTGTCTTTCAAATTTCTGGGCAGCGTGGCTGAGTGTGGAGCCAATGGTGGTAAAAGAGGGCTGCTCAGCTCTTCTGTCACACAGGCACGGCCTACTCAGACGGTAATATTCCTACCTCACTTCCCCCATCCCAGCAATCACTCCAAGCCATTCCTACCCCAGCTGGGTGATGAGAAACAATGAATTTATATCCGACGTGCTGCCATTCTTTTCTCTCTTGCACACAGAGTCCTGTGCTTGCCTCACTCCCCTCTGCTGCCTTGCCATTGGCGGTTGGTAAATGGACTAAAGCGCCACTCAATAGGCCGATGCACTCCGTCAAGGCGAGGGGGCTTGACCTTTCCTGGCGTGGGGAAACGCAATTCATATCGGCCCCGGACCAGCTGCCCGCTAAACGAACATCTCATCCAATTTCCAGACGCTTGCAACACAAAAAACAGGAGTGGGGGGTGGGTGTGTGTGTGTTGGGTGGTTGGTAGGTGGGGTGGGGGGCTGGAGTAGGGTTGGGGGAGAGGGGCTTGTGGGCAGGGAAGTCCTGATGGATTTTAGATTGGTTTCTCAATTTCTCTTCACTCTGGAGAGGCGGGGGGAGAGATGAGACAAAGAGGAAAAACAAACACCAAATACGTGAACGTGCACACAAACACACACACACACACACACACACACGCACACGCACACGCACACGCACGACACAAAAGGTTGCTTAAACTGACCTCTTGATTTAGTGATTATTTATTTACTTGTCAAGCTGTTTATTATGCAGAGTTGTTAAATGATTTTATGGGATTTCACTTGATATATCTGACTGCACCCCCTTTTTTTCACTGAATCTAAATCATCAACACCAGACAGACTATTAATGACGGACCACCAAGAGAGACGGTTACTGTGGAGACCGCATTCCCCCAGGACTTACTCACGACAAACACACAAACAAGAATATAAACACGCCAACGTGCACACACAGGAACCCACAACCACACACACACACACAGTCGACTCCCCTTGGTGAATACACACATACTTGGAGGTTTGCAAAGACACAAACACTCACGCAACCGTTCTCTCTACACAGAAGGTGTTTCAGTGTGTGCAGCGGTTCATTCAACACTTGGTTGCTTTTAAAGCATGATCATTTATTAAATAAAAGAAGTTGGTGTGCACTGCAAAACGGCAGAGTAAATTAAATGTAGGATTTGTCATCATATACTGGCGCGATGTAAGACAAGTCCATTCGGATGCAAGGCAAGCAAACTGTCTGAGAGAGAAATGAGGATCTGCCCGGGTGTGTTTTTGCATGTGTGGGTGTGTCTGTGTGTGTATAATATGTGTGAAAGAGCAAGACAGACACACACAGAGAAATCAGAAGGAAAGTGGCTTGTGCATCAAAGCAACACTGTGGCCTTAACATCCCATTAAGTCCCTTCTCTGTCTTGAAGATGGCCGCATTAATTGTCTACCACCATATACTGTATCTAATATATCCTCTGCATATATGTGCCTGTCTTCATGTTCCCTCCTTCCTCCCTTTTAGCTGTTTGAATAAATATTTGACGCATCATATATTATTTATCAGATACTAGCTTCATTTATCGAGTGGAAATAATATAGTATACATTTCAATTTTGTTATGGCTGATCTACATTTTACCATTTGCTGCAGGGGATGTCACAGACCTCGGCGGCAGAGCTGGAGAGGGCTGTTGCAAAGACGCCTGTGCTAAGGCATGCAGACAAATGCACTTACGCATAAACAGAGACACATAAACAAGCACACAAACACACACACACAGACACAAGGAGGTAAACAATTCCCACTTTTGAGAGAGTTATGCCTTGGGCAACAAACCAATCATAGCTCTGCTGTATGAGCATGTTTTTTAGATAAACAACTGGTATTGGTAATTTGGCACAGCTCCCTTGGACACGGCGATGTGTAAGCAGTGTGTCCTTAAACTGTGAGTATACCAAATGAGCCGCACAGCAGCACTAAGTCAGATACAGGGACACAGTGCCTGAGGTCTCTTGGGTGTGCTGCTTTTCCCTGTAGCCCTGTGTCTGCCTGGCGATGTCTGCATGGCAGTGTTAGGCCTGGCCCAATTAAACCTATTTAGAGAGCCTTCAGCCTTGGGCTCACCAGGGACTCAACATGTCATCCTCCCTTCCACAGACATGTGACTTCCTGCCTGTAACAAAGACGGCTCATGTGGTATGATGTAACTGTTCGCCGTTTTCGTGAAATATGCACTTTTCCACCCTCAGATTTGATGTTTGTTATTCTTATTACTAAAGTATCAATGATACCTGTTTTAGGGCGACTGTCCTCGTAGCTCCCCTCATTCTTGGTGGTAGTGATGGGTGGGATGTGGGATGTGGGTTGGCTACATGGACAGAGATCAGATTTCCTACACCCCACAAAAGCAAACACAGCTAGTCGGCAGTGTGTGCCGTGCATCCCCGGAGTCCAACTGCTGCTCTGAAACCAATTTAGCAGCCCAGGCTGGATGGAGTGAACCTCTGCCCCCCTCCCTCTTTTCTTCTACCCATCCATCCATCCCTCCCTCCCTTTCCTCTCCCTTCTGTCTCTACTCAATTCTCCTCTCCCTGAGCGTTACTCTTTGGAAGACACACTGAGACGGTGGGAGAGGGAGGGAGGAAAAGGGTGGGAGAGTTTGGGCATGAGAAGGGGGAAAAAGAGGGGAAAGGGTTCTCTTCTTTCTGAAATCATGCTCTGGATCAGTCTGGAGAGGCCTAGTGTGTTTGGATTGGCATGGCGGCTGGCAGACGACAGGGGGAGGTGGAGCTGGAGGAGAGTTATAAATAAACATTTCAACAGGACTGGGGAGAGGTGTCGGCAGGCCTCAGGCCACGGACCTTCCCCGGGCTCATTGGCGCCCCTCCAGGTCACATTACATGAGTAAACTACCACACAGCAACACTGTGTGTGCGTATGAATGTGTGTGACAGAGAGAAAGAGAGGGGAGACCTGGGAAGGTGGAGTGTGTGTTGCTATAGCAGCAAACTCAATGAAGGCTTCACTGGCCTACCTCAATGCACTGAGACAATTAGCATATTATTACATAAAGACAAAATGTTCCATTCACACTTCCTCTACAGAGGATGTGCTAAGATGTTGGCCTATAATGGAAATCCTTATTCATTCATTAAAAATTAATAAATTCATAAATGAAACTCTTGGGGTGGCACACCAAAACCGAAAGCCATCACTGAATTTCAGGAATTCTATTATGCTGTTTAAGTATAACTGAAAACCATGTCAAAAAGATATCTACGGAGAGTTACGGAATCACATTCTGATGTGCTTTGGTTTCTTATTTTACAGTTAATATTACTAATTTTCTGATGTGCATAGACTAATACTGGTGCAGTTAACATTCGGAGTTCCACAACAATCCTGTTTTAATGTGTTATATATCTATATACACGTTCTGAACGATTTATTGTCCTTCAAATACACTGTAAAATCTGACAAGTTGATCTAACTTAAAATAATCTTGGAAACTGATTGACCTGAAAAAGGAAAGTTAATAAAACAATGAATCTTAATTTCTGTTTGCTATATATCTAAGTGTTAAGTTTACTTGAAATTGAGCTGTATTTACTTTATGAAGTGGTTGCAACTTAAAAATGACAAATGAAATCACCTTGTTCTTTTAAGTCTGAACCACTCCAGTAAATCAAGTTATACTGACTAAAACTGATCATGACAACGTGGATTTTGCCAATGATGAAATTAGACGAGTTCTGTTTTGTTTACATGTTTAAGAAAATACAAATATGATTGACTAGTATGCAACCAGCAGAAATACAGTTATATGGCACAGTGAACTTGGTTTACTGAAGTTGTTAAAACTTAAAACTTACAAGTTTAATTAATTTAATCTTTCTAAGTTGTAAAAGTTTCACAAAATTAAGTAAATATAACTAAATGTTAAATTAACTTAACGACTGGATATAAAGTAAACATAAATTAAGATTGATAGTTATATTTATCCTAACTTTGGATAGTTACGCAATGACAGTGTTCAAGAAATGACAGTTCTTCCAAATATATAATGTTTCCCTGATAAGAGATCAAAAGTGCCCTGTTTATTTTTGTACAGCCATCATTTTGTAAATCTACTGTGTTATGCAAGACTTTTTCTTTAAAAGTACCAGTGTGTAGGATATACAGGGATATAAACTGGTTGAAATGGAATATAATATAATAATTTAGTTTTCTTAAGTTTATAATCACCTGAAAATAAGAATCAGTGTTTCTGTTACCTTCGAATGAGCTGTATATATCTACATAGGGAGTGGGTACTCGTTCACAGAGTCCACCATGTTGCACCGCCATGTTTTACAGAAGCCCAGAACAGACAAATCAAACACTGGCTCTAGATAGGGCCATTCGTGTTTTTACATCATAGTAGCCCCACAAGCCAAACAGCGTTTGAAACAAGAAACTATAATTCAGTACTTTTATGGGTTTAAATCACTGAGTTTTTTTGTATCAGAGAGAAAGAGACAAATGTAGATAATAAGCAGGTCCTGCTAAAAACTTCCTGTAAAAAGAACACTGAAGGAATCCTAACCAGGAGTTCACACTTGGCACGTGGGAGAAAATTCAGCTGGTTGCAATCTGTACTCCTCTGCTAGATGCCACTAAACCCTTCAAATCGCTCCTTAACTGTTTGCAGCATTTTTTTTCTTCTAAGTGCATCAAATAGTAAAAACAACAAACACACTGCATCAAGAATATACAGAAAATAAACACATAATTTAAAAAACTAATGAAAATATGCAAAACGGACAATGATACCGATATTTGTGTGTACTCACATATGCAAACAACTCTAAGTAGGACTTTGCTCTGATCCATCACCACATAGAGAAGAGAAATAACACGAGAAATGAAAATGTTGCACTTCTGCCAAGCACCTAACTGGCATTTGAAAGAAGCCACAGGGGTAAAGTGCAATACAGTGCATCCAATCCTGGGAACGAGAACAGACGCCCAGTACTTTGCCCGCCTCTGCCCAGGCTGAGAGCTGTGGAGTTGGGCACTGGACTAAGAAACCCTTGGCAGCCAGGCCAGGACTCTGCACTACTTATGTGTTTTGGAATGCCAAAAATGGATATCAGTGTAAGGTGTGGCCTGAGGAAAGGTTACAAGAATGTTATGCATTATATCTGTATTTACACATGGCGCCTGTATGGGATGTATGCCTCACAAATCTGAAAGTCCCTGTAAGAAAATGTGTGCAAGTACACACTGTTTTATGACTTCTGTGCGCAGATTTCTTTGTCCAGTATAAACTCAGGCTCCCAAATGGTTTTCCACCCAATCAGGCCTCAGCACTCCCCTCGAGTTCCCCTGTGTAACTCAGGTTCACGGTTGATGGGGCAGATCCCACAGTTCTGCTATAGGAAAAGAGACATTTTGGTTTCATGCTTACTTATTGCAGGCAGAATTTTATGGTTGTATTTTGGCAAAGAGAACTGGTGCTTTTGGCTTGAACAGTCTACATCTGTGCTCCACAGGGGTTATCTGGTGCCTTCACTGCAACCTCTCTATTAGAGAAATGGGGTATGGTGAGAATATTTAGTTGAAGGTGTGGACAACAACCTATAGAACTATGCTGCAGGACAAAATGTCTTTGTGCGGATGATTATGTTTGAAGAAAATTTTTGTGGCTGCACCATTATAGCAGCTAACTTTGGGACTTCTTGAACACATTAAGGCTTTCATGAAAAATAAATCTTCCAAAAGCCGAAACGATAAAACACTGTTTTTAAAGGGCTAAAACAAAGAAAACTATTAGGAGGAATGGTGGATCCAGCTGCATTTTAAATTAACATGAAAGGGGAAAAGAGAAGGGAAAGAACTCTGAAGAAAAAAAGGAACTCAAAGGGAAATGTAGACCACAAAGTGCTATGAAGTCAGAGCAAGCCTATCTCTTTTTAGTCAATTGTGGTTTTGCTCCACGATTTACTATAAAAACCTGGCAGGGTCCGTGGGGGCTAGTTAGCAGATCCCACTGATATGACTGGAGCTGGGTGGCTTCACCACATGCTTGGCCAGGGGTGAAGGGACCCATAAACACTTTGAGGCTGAGGGTGTGGGGGTGTGGAGGTGTGTGTGTGTGTGTGTGTGTGTGTGTGTGTGTGTGTGTGTGTGTGTGTTTGGGGGGTCATCTACTGTACCTGCAGAGGGACTGTACAGCCTGCAGTTTAACCAAACATAACTGAACCTATCGAAAGCAGCTTTTCGTAACTGTCTTATAATAGCTTATCATTGGTTTTTATAGCATAATCATGATAGAAATCAGCCATCATTTGTTGATTTGACTTCTACTGAACTTCTACTGACACATGAGTAAAAAGGCTAACTTTGCAGTGACAAAAACCCATGACTCTCAAACAACTTTCCAAGCCACTGCACTGTGTGATAGCAAAAAAACAATAAAATCAGATTTTTCCAAATCTCTGGTTGTGGAAACTACTGGGGAGACGTAGGTCAAGTTCAAGACTTTCTTTAAACAACAGTCTGACAACTGTAATTGATTGATTATAGAGCGCATTTTTTTTTTCTACATGGATTTGAAGAAAGTGCAAAAACACAATGTGTACCTTTGGTTGATTTTATGGTCTAGGTCCATTTTTCCACACATATATGTTATTACACGTCTGTTTTTTCTCCTTTTTTGTTCATTCAGAGAGAGAGGGGGAGAGAAACGGGAATACAGATAGGGGGAGGAAAAGCAGTGCAATACTATTACCATTTCCTGTTTCTGTGGAGCCAGGGGTCTTCAGGGAGCGAGCTGAGAGGAGTCCTGGCAGCCAGCCGCCTCTGATGGGCCAAGACATACTGTGGAATGGGGAGAAAAATCATGAAACCTGCCTGCAGAGAAACCACTTTTAAATAATCCCAACACAAGGCTCGAAGCGCTCCTTCTACACCACCAGTGCCTAATGAGAAATTAACTTAAAATCAGATAAGCACTCAAAATAATCGCAAAAATGGCTGCATATTGCAGTTCTTTAACTGCAGCCACATTTCCCGTGAAGAATCTCTTTTCCGTGAATATTAGCTCTCTGTATTCTCTTTGTTGTACTTCTGGATAAAACGAGTCGACTCAAAATACTTGCTCTAGGCATCTCATCTTCACAACAGTGAAACAACTGTTTCTAATTAAATTTTAGTATCATTTTCCAAATAGTCTTTACCAAGAAAACATTCTTTATAACTCTGAGTCTTTTACACTGCGGCTTTTCACTATAAACACTCATAATATTACACCACAACTTAACTGCCAAAAGAAAAAGCTGAAACGGAAACATTAGCAATGGAGTTTGCACTGTGGAGGTTAGATGAAATATGAAAATATGTACAACATCTATTAGAGGAGGATTAACCAACAAGCTCTAAAATACACTTTTGTGCAAAAAAAATCTTAACATTGGTACATTATTGCTGCAGCACTAAGGCTGTTTTTGTAGAAAGAACAACAAACAATCCAGCTTCTTCGGCATCAAACGGAATAATATAATTCATGGCAGAGAGACTACTTGGCTACATACATATTTACTGACTTATAATATAGTAAACATAATTTAAAAACAGTGGCGTATCTTCCTGTAAGTGAGATTGGCGGCACCCAGAGGGGGGACCCAACCCCCCACCCTCCATTTTTTAAATTTTATTTTATTTATTTTGATTTTTTTAAATCAAATCTGAGGGAAAAATTATCCACAGACAAACTCCTGACTGTCAGTCTGCAGAGGTACCAACTCTAGCCCTTGCAATGTAGTTCATGTTAATGTGTCCATCACTGAGTGATCATCACAATTAGAAAATGCTCGAGCATTAATGGGTATGGTGGAGTGAAGTGTATGTGGAGAGCATTAAAGCATGAGAAAATGAAAAGACTGTCTATGGCGCAGTACAAAAAAAATAAATACCATGCATATTTTATTATTATTATTATTATTAATTTTGTTTGTTAGATAAGTTGCTTATTTGTGTGGATTTCCAATAAGCTCTTGTGTGTAATAAATACAATAAATATAAGAGATTTATTTTTTTTTCTTTTTTGGGGGGGATGAGGGGTTGTTGGGCCACCAGGGGAGGCATGCCCAGGATACTGAATCTGCTTTCCTCTGGCACTGTTTCCTAATTTATTTGTTTATGGTATGGATTTCACACACAAATAACTGCAAAGCTCTCTTATTTTAACTTATAAGTAAGGATTTTTTACATCAAAGCGTCAGGTACATGTTAAACCTAAACTGGAAATCTGTCTGGAGAGGGATCAGTTAAGTAAACAAATACAGTCCAATAAGAGGTAAATGTTGAAGAGCTCCTGAAACCCCTGGCCCACCCTGTAGGAGACCCCCTTTCTCCCCAAACGGTGCTACCCAACACAACCTCCTGCCCTGCCAGCATGCTGCTCTCCTGACAAGCTCCGACTCTGAGGCCCAGAGAAAACAAACTGGCTCTGATTGTGAAAATAGTGCCGCAGGGCCCTCCTGGTGCCCGCCGCTTATCTCACACAAGGCAAGCTTTGTGTACTGTGGGGGCTCCTCGCTGGCCCTCAACCACCCCACCAGGTGGAGACTTCCATGGCCAAACTCTCCTCCTCCATCACCCCACTCTCTCCATCACTTTCTCTCTCTCTCTTCCCTCATGCGCACTGCGCCGCCTCCATTGAGACCACTGAGTATATTTTGAAAAGGGAAATTGATCCACAGGCCTCACACTGATCTGTGGGCAAAAGCAATTCCTTAACAGTTGGAGATGATGAGACTTCCCAACCATGAAATGCCAAACATTATTCCATATACATGGTGCTTTGAATGAAAGTTTGACACTTGAAAGAACCGTACATTTGAGATGAGCAGATTTTTTAAGTAAGAGATAAATGTATAGCGGCACTAAGTGTAGCAATGTTAGTTAACCTACATTTCCATGCAGCTTTTGAGTAGTGCAACTTTTTTTTAAATTTCATTAAGAAGCATAGTAACATGTCCAAATACTTTTATTGTCTCTTGAAGTTTATGGAAATGCGTTTGTTTGTTTTGGTGTGATGTTTAGTACAACATTTGTTCATTATATTTTATATCAGAACCATGAGTGCCTTTTTAAAATTGGTGGTGGTGGTGGGCAGGTGAGCACCATTTTAGGAAGTCAGCATATGACTGAGGGCCACACAGGAAAATTACACACACACACTGACTTTTTTCGGTCATTTTACTTACATTCGGTCATTTACTTACACTTAAATGTATAAAAGTCAACAGTTATAGTCAATGTAATACGAGTGTTATAAATTACATTCTAGCTTCCACTTTTTATTACATTTGAAAGTAATGAAACAGAGAGACAGTACAGTGTTTGACATTGGTTGTAAACACAAACAGCAGCTGAGCTACGGCCTCTGCTGCTTTGCAACAATGCCACCTGCATAAACCACACACAAAAGTGCAGTACAACTTAATATTTTCAACAATGGCAATTTGATATGTTTATTTATGATTATGATAACATTTTCCAACAATTACTTGAGACGTTTGCCGCCAGTCTGCTGCCGCCGCAAGTTAGCTTTGCGCACATAGTTATGAAGGAAATTAAATATTTTGGACCAAGACTGCAAACATTTATTGCCTCCCATACTATCAGCAGCAGCAGATTAGCTCCACTTCTTCCATTCTTACCTTTCACAATAAAAGCCTTAGGCATATACACTACATTACTGCTTACCAGAGTCAACTTTCTCACATGCTAAGGCTGTGGTGATGAGTTTTTCAATATATTTAAATGACTTTGCTTCAGATTTTGCTCTGGACTCTTCTTTCAGTTTGCATGCAACATAATAAATTATTATTTCAATTAAAGGTACTGAAACAAATTTATAGATGAAACAAAAAAGAGGCAATTTATTGTTTGGGCCTGAATAAAAATATAATCATGGATTTTTTCATCTAGGAAAAATTTTGGAAAACTGTTCTTTAGAGATCAGCATGACTGGAAACAAATTTAAGGCAACTGAAAGGAAGATCCCTTCTCATTGAAACCAGTGCCACAAAATGCATTTTTTTATCCAGACTATCAGTCTAATAGCTTGCACAAGAGAAAACTGGTGCACAAACTGTATGTAAAACAACCGATTAGTCTCACAATCTTGGATCATTCCCAGTATGATGAATAACCCTAAGATCAAGACCTCTTTTGATGATGACTTTTGGCAAACAGACAACACTTAAACAGGAGAGGGAGTCGTTTCAGGAGGTTATATCAATGTAGGAGGAATACTGGAAGGAGAATAACACTTGATCATATTTACAAGCTTTCACAAATGTAATTATTTTCAACACTGCAAATATGTGTTGTCACACAACCAAGACAGCATAGCAGAGATGTTAGACCACTAATACGGTAGCACTGCCACTATGGTTGCTGGGCATGTCTACTGGAGTGATATTTGACAACAATCAAATGGCTGCCTGTCTGTCTGATGTTCAGCCAAGACAGATTGTCAGTATAAGAACAGATGCTTCAGTGTTGCTGGCTTCAAAATAGCTGGATGCGATATTTGTATCGGCATCGTTTAAAAGTAAATGATAAGTCACCCACAGCTATGAGTGATGTTTTCCCTGAGGTCACGAGCCAAGTCGAACTTCCAGCTGTGCCAAGCTGGCTGTATAATAAAGATAGTTACCGTAGGCTATTTACTGAGACCGGCGGCAAATATGTAGCAACAGAATGTTATGTGGAAAACTGACTAGTGTTCAAAAGTTTATTTACTTTACATCCAAGCTAATTACAATATCTGTGACAAAGACAACCCTGGGCTGACCTCTCCATTGGTAATAACAACGGGTGAAGGTCTGTTACAGTGCATTTCTTCTTTCCATCTGTATGTGGAGGCAAGAATCCTCTATGGGTTTTATGGCAATTATTTGGAGTCAAGTGTAACCGCAAATTTATAACAGGCTGCCACAACAACATTTTTTTAAAGACAGGACAGCGTTGCCTTAAAGCTTTGTACAAATCCACCTGGCACACTTAATGGCCCAAAACCATCAGTAACTTTAACCGCTTGATTGATGGAGCCTGATGTGGGCTGTGCAAAGCCTTTAAACTGGTTTACATGTGGGTGGACAGAGTGCTAACTGTTGTTGCCAGTTGAGAAAAAGTGAGTCGTCCCTTACGCAAATGCCTTACATAATGTATAATTGAAGTTGTTGGTAAAGAAACTGGTTGCTCTGAGATGTTCTACAATATTTTCTCCCCTGTATGACTGCTGAACTCTGAGGCAAAAAAATTTGCATTGATAAAGACCATGTTTTTTGAACGACTGACTCCAAAACCTGATTACCACTCATGATTTAGATGGCTGAACTTTTCCTCCAACCGCATTCCACAGCTGTCAACAATTTTGGAACAATTTAGAATAGTTTTGATTCTTTTTTTTTTTTTTTTCAAGTAGACTTGCACTAGTTAGTTTACCATGCAGTCATTAGTTGTTGGTAAGTAAATTAACAACAGCAGGCATCTCAGAGATTTGAGGGATGATTCAGAGAGATGTGCACAATTGAGACCATAAGCTTGCAGACAATTACCAAAATTAAAAAAAAATTCTCCAACATTCCTATTTTTGATTTAGCTTCACTGCAGCAGTTTTGATATTACCATTTAATCAAGAGCTGGCAATCTCTGTATGCAAATGGTTTACCAACAACTCTTATCCGCACCCAATATACAATAAAAATGTGGCAATCCGTCTAAACACATGAACTCACACAAGCCAGTTTTAGACGAAAGTAGAGAGCTCGATAATTAAGAGAATCAAACATCTAACCATATTTCCCAGGACTTGCTTGACCAAACCTAGCTGAATGACAGGTGAAAATCCCACTTAGATCCATCATGAACTGTTAAAGGTCATTCCTTAATTCAAACAGCAGTTTGACCATTAAATCTAATGCTCTGGTCATCCACATCCAACCTAAAACACCATCTCTGAACAGATATCTGGGTTACAATCTCCACCCATGTGCAACCACCTGTTACCATACTGACTATGCAATCACGCTGCCTCTAAAATTCACCTCTACACTGTCACATGGGTCACGTGATGATAGCTGGACTATCTCCATGACAACTGAGCAAACTCCATCTGCTGAGAAAGACAGAGACACTGTTGACAGTTTCAGAAAGCTCCAAATATCATTTATGGAAAAAGAGGAAACTGAATGGATGCAATAGTTGCTCTATCTGCTTGATGTGTCTGTAATTCATTAGCAGAACTTTCAGTTTATTTAACCACAGAAACAGGTCACTTCATATGACCATATGACCAACATTAACCAAGTGTTTAAATTGTCAGACCTTAAACATATACTGCAGCAGGCTGATTGGAAAACGGTGTGTGCCATTTCAAATTCATAGACAAATGTCCTATATTGACATTTACATTCGAAAAGCTTACTCATGCATTCACACTATGTTATTAAAATGCTTATACTGCATATGTAAAACCAGGTCTAAAGTGTTAAAATATCCTATGCATGTATGTGTGTTATTATATGTGTGGGCACATTATGTTTGTGTGTGTGTGTGTGTGTGTGTGTGTGTGTGTGTGTGTGTGTGTGTGTGTGTGTATGTATGGGGTGTCTATCTATTTATCTGACAAATATGAATCAATGCACTTCCTTAGCAATAAACATACTGGTAAACAACAAATGCTGTTGATTTTTGAAAAAAAAAAAAACTGTTTGTATGAAGTTTAACTTCTAAAACAATCCTTGCTTCAACCAGACATTTTAAACAGACAGCAATCAGACTCAGGTATGAGCTTTGTCAATGAGGAGAAAAATCAGCCTGATAATTGATTTGGTCTAATAGCTGTGATTTAGCTCTGCTGGCAGCTGTGTACACACGGAGCTCGACGCAAAGTGCACCTTAACTATCAAGACCTTCATTCAACTGACTGAGGATTGTGTAGAGGGGGTGGATAGAGAAAAAAGGGTAAGGATCAGCCTGACTTTGAGGTTTATCCAAAGCAAGCAGCAAATGTCCAAACATAAAAGTGACAATTTGTTTTATTTTTCTACTTCTTGTTAGTTTTTCCACCTTATCCCCGAAAAATAAAATCCAATGATCAAATTTGTACAACGGCATAAGGGGAAACTAATATCTTCCATATGGAACATGAAAATGCTGGGCTGCAGAGACTTGTTTGAGGTACACGCTGTTGCACCAACCATATTTCAGTTGGAATTCATTAGAAAGTTGGGGCTACATTTTTCTTATGGAAACCAAGAGAAATGAGAAATGTGGATGAGGCTGTTTTTTCCGAGGTCCTTGGAGAGTGTGTAAGTGATCTGAGACACTCGGGGTGGCGTCTGGATGAGCCTGGGTTTGGATCAGGACCCTGCATCTGGGGCACATGTGCCGTCAACAGGGACAGAAAGACGAGGATACAGAGCCAAAACCAGAGCCAAAACCTCTCTCTCTCTGACTTTTTTTTCCTTTGTCTGAACAAAAAAAAAAATCTAATGTCTTTTTTGACTGTGCCACAAATCTACACCTTCTATAACTACAATGTAGCTGTTTAAAGGCTCTTGTGGAAATAATAATGGCAAGCACAATAAAATTAGTTATAATCTAATGTGTTTATGAAGCAATGCTGTTGACACGCTCAATTGAAGAACGGTCTCAGCAAAAGATTTTCCTGTGGTTAATGTGTTTGGTGGCGCAGAGGAAAAACCAACAACAGATACACAACACTGCTAAAGACAAAAAGAGAAAAACAATAGCGCAGTGATAAACAAAGAAAAAACAGTGGATGTTGTGGTTCTTTGGCTGAACAAGCTACATCTAGTCCCCCCTCGCAGTGTCTTGGCATCTCTCCGGCTAGCCCTCCATTAGCAGCATCAGGAGGCCCGGGGCAGCCGACAGGAGTGTGACCCGAGATTATTGTCCTGTGTGCTTGTTTGGGTTAAGGCTTTAGATGGGGAAATGGGATTAGGATGGGCCCGGCTGGAGAGACACACACTAATGGGAAGCAGAGGAGCACTCGCCTGATCCTCCTCTACTCACAGAGAGCAACCCTGTTATCCCACCTGATTGGATTAGCCCCCTGTTAAATGTGCTATGATAAGGGAGGACCACTGCTGAGTCGCTCCTCGGTGCTGCTGGGGTGGAAGCACACAGATACTGTACAGGGAGCAAACAGATTCCTCCACAATGTTTTTAATGGAAGATATCTGTTTTGTGTTTGGCACTGATCTGGCTGTGATGACACAATGATGGTGTATATATAACACTGGCCAGCGCTGGCATGACATCATTGTCCTTGCAGAGACTTTTCATATTTATTTCACCAATACCACAAAGATTTGTTGGATACTTTTTGTCCAATTACATCATCTTTAGTTCATCCCTACTTTTGGAGTATGCCACTACACGTTCTCACTCTCGACTCTACAAATATGGCTTGGGCAGTGGCCCTATGCATCAAACTAGGACGTTCTAGGTATGCCGCTTTCAATCTGTCAGTTTATGTGCAGTTTCCGCTTGTCAGTTTGTTATGTAACTTCATTCACTAAGTAAGTTACAGGTATACTTTCCAGGAAATATCTATTAATGATTGCAAACAATGTCACCAGCAAAAATGAAAGTATAAGCCAATCTTAGATTCACTCTTATTTGCTATAAACATCCCAAACATAGCCAAAAATAGATGAATGCACTAGTACACACTACAAGTGGGTCTTAAGAGATGATTGAGAGTGATTACTTTTGTCAGAGTCTATACCTTGGTTTCTTTTAGGAAAATCCTGCTCAGTATAGCTTCTACAAGTATGTCACGTGGCATACGCGATGTATGTCAAGTAACATAGTTTTTAAAAAATTCAACATTGACTTTTGGTTTTACACAGGACACAAACAGTGGTCGCCTCTTCACAAGGGGTTGAACAACAGTACGTAAATAGCTGGCTTTTTAACTGTAATTTAGGGGCTATAAGATAATTTGTTTTCAGTTTTGAATAGCATCTAATAATGTGCCTGTCTGAACAAAAACAGGACAAAAAAGTATTTTAAAATTTGCAAATTTAGTTCACTCCTCTGATCTGACTTGACAATGTCATCATATCATGCCAAAGTGCAAGGGTCGGGGATAGCTCATGGGTCAGCCAGACAGCACAAGGGATTTGCAGTAGCAGGAGCTAATCAATAGTGCGGACAGGCTGAAAAGGCTGAGAAAGACCAGAAAATTGCCAGGACAGTTCTTTGGGAGCTGCTTTTATGTTCCATAAAATATCTTGGACGCAAGGGACTTAGTTGCGAGGGCATAGCCATCGAGATGGAGTTTTTAATCAGGTAACGATCAAGTGTACGTAATATGAGGATTTGCCCATTAGACATGGATGGCTTTGGTGAAGAGAACTGGATGTCCAACGTCCTGAAATATTAGAAATATTTGCACATGCAGAGAAACTGTATCTGAAGCGAGGGAGCGCACATTTTTTGTACTAACAGCTGATGGAAACACCAATGTAAGTAGGTTGAAGCAGTTTTCTTGTAGCTCCTGTAAGCCTGTCCACACACAAAGTCATGCACACCATTTACACTGTGCAGCATCCTTCAGCGCACGTGACGGTAGTTGACGGCGAGGGCCACTGACCGAGCTGCTGTATTTGACACCCTTAGAGTAAGAATGGGTTGCTATACTAGACTATAAGGGACTTTAAAGTAACTGCATCTTGTTTCACTGAGCTTTTTATACATATGCAAATCTTCAAGACTCAAAGTTGCTAATTGCAGCCACTCTACCAATCAGACAGTAATTACTGGTATCCTGCCTGCCTTTCCTTCCAATGGCTGAGCAGCTAATTTGAGCCGTGGTTTAAACAGCTGGAAAACAGCATCCTGTGGCAAAACTGGAGGCCTGTGTTTGAGCATGCATGAATGCATGTGTGTGTGTGTGTGCGCTTCTGTTGCTATTTATATGGTGAATGGCACTTTTTGGAAAAATACAGTGTAAGGTATATCGAATTAAACTAGTAGGAAAATGTGTCTGCACACATTCTGGGCAGATGTGTGCAATGTAATATTTCTCCAGAATCTCTCCAGCTTCGCCCAGAAAGTCAACGCCTCTATCAATATGTTAACTCTATCTGACCTGCCTGTCAGCTCACTCCCCTTCCCTGTGATTGATTAACATTTTATTAATGTTTTCATTTGCCACCGGTTCAGGTGATACAGCATGACACACAGCGCCTACTCTAGGTGATGATTGGATTAAAAAGGTTACTGATCCCATAATTGCTTTTAGATTACACTCCATGTGAGTGTGTGTCATTAATGTAATGATTATCCACATTGCACCAATGTTACCTCAGTGAATCTTTAGCCATTTAGTCTTGATAAGGTGACATGTCACACTCATCATCAGACACAGACATAATCTGCTCAGACAAAAATCTTCTCCAGATTTCAAGAAAAACCTTAAATCGAGTGTCATTATGAGTAAAAGCAGCAACTTACAGTTTGCTTGGTTGGTGTCATTTCACCCACCTACTCGTCATTTGCTGGTCATTTCGGTAAAGCACAACGCCACAGCCGATGGCTTTCACAACAGTGTGGTAAAAATACATATAATCAATTAAAGCAAAGCCAGCACATGTCCGGCTGACAGCCACTTAAGGAATTAGCCTGTGGTATACAAATCACTGTTAGCTAATTAACTTAATTGTTGTTAATGTGAAGCATGGGCAAAGGCTACTCTCTAATGGCTGGCCAGCCAAATGCTTCTGTTTGCTGTTGAAAAACAGTCTTAACTACGTTTGCTTATGAAAGGAAAACTTCCCTGAAGATTAGTATCGGAAACCTATCTTCTACCCACCATAAAAAAATGCTTTTTTGTCAGTTAAAGGCATGAATAAAAAAATTCTATTTTCTGAATCTACCATTTACACACACTCTGTATACTTACAGCACTTTTCTCCTCCAGAGTCATTTTCACAATTGCACCACTTTTCGTTTACAGGCTATTTTCAATCGAATGTTTTCATTTTTGTCTCATCTCCTGGTCATTAGCTGCAGATCTGTGACTCCAGCAGAAACAGATTGAGAACGTACTGCAATGATGTGCCTGTAATATTATTTTGTAAACAGCAAAAGTGGAACATTTACAACCGTCAGTTGGAGTAAAAACTATACTGTTTCCACTCACGGATTACTGAAATGCACCATGACTGTAAGAGGTTTGCTGTAAAAAGACTATAAGAAAGGTGTAGATGCGATGAAAGGAGTAGATACGCAGGAACGTAGAAATAAAATGGAGAAGGGTTATACTGTGAGTTGACGTGTCAGAGTGGGTGACATTGTGTAGACTAAATGGTGTTCTGCAGTCTTTTTTATTGCAGTTTCCACCAGTTTGTGTTTTGTTCTTCCAGTAAATGCCTGGGACAAGAAGTGCTTTATGCTCATGCTACAGGTAATGAATGCGTCAGTGGAGTTTCTGGCTCAGGTAGGCACAAAAAAACTTTGGCTCCGGGTCCAGTTACCGTTTGTATAACGTTTCAGTGGTTAGTTTGATGTAAACCTAGCTTGAACCCAGAACACACTGACAGGTAGCTCAGTAGATGAGTGGAACCTGATAAGAACAATTAATGTGTTATGAAGTCGATGAGGGAAAAAAAGATAATTCATCCCTGTGAATCAAACTAGACATCTTGTGATGTGATGTGTACTGAGGTCACATCACAGTAGCCTAGTCTCAAAATGAAGTAAATCTTTCTTTATTAAAGCTGTAGTTGGTAACTTTTATTAAAAAAAAAACTTCTGTCATATTTGCTGAAACTGTGAGTATATTCACACAGCACTGAATAAGAACAGGTTTTCCCACATTTTAATTTCTTTGTGGTGGCCTGCGACAATGAAATCATCTGCCACTATGTACTGATTTTCTACTTGGGGAGTTGGACGTTTTATTAGGAGTGCTGTTGGAATATATATAGCATGTGGTTATTCATTGCACCACACTTTCAGATCACAGAGCATACTCTGGGCACACACGGAGCTGCAAAACGTCAGGCACAGTGAAAGTGAAACTTCATTGTTTATTACGCTGTGTATAAAAATTTGCTTTTACTTGACTCTGTAACAGCTGCTCTATGTGATCTGATCAGATGACGGATCAAATGATCAATTATCCGCAACTACCCGCATCTGCTATGCCTTCACGGACCCACACAAATGTCTGAATTTAGAGAGTAAAAAGAATCATATATGGGACACACAAAAAAAAACCTGAAAATTTGTTTATCCTCAGACACCACCCACATTTGAGAAAAGAAATAGACAATGCAATTTCAGAATCTTGATTCATATTTTAACAGCGCTGCTGCCAAATTTGTCAGTTTGACAACACACAAACAGTAACTGGCGGCCGCACTACAGAGTCCACGGCTCTGACTGGTTGTTTTCGGTGCCCATGGTCAATTCTACTATATACCATTATAAGCACTAGAAAGAAGAGGGGGGATGTCATTTTTTCACAGACTGTTTATCTCATGTTCTTCTTTCAGAGTATAGTGAAAAGCAGGTAAGACACAAAGTTCTTTTCATTAAAGTTACCAACTGTAGCTTTAACAGTCAACAGTGATCCCTCTTGCATTATACAGTTATGATGGTCTGAGAGACACAATGCAACAGTAGCAATTTCGCTTCATTGATGACAGAAGACAGAAAACTCTGTGCATTTTTCCTGCACAAAGAAGCTCATTTTTCCACTGGAATTAACAAAGAGCAGTTCTGTTTAGTCTGTGATTGTTTTTCTCTCTGTTGTTATGCTATTATTCTGCAGAGTTTCAGCTGCAAATGCTAAACTTTGCCGATGCTGACACATCATTGTGAGAGAGCACATGTACGAAACCACAGGCTTTCGAAGCATTAGATGTCACTCTTAAGCATTTCATTTGGGAATGTGCACAAGGATTGTCATGGACTAACAATAAAAAGAAAAATGTTCTTACGGTGGTGAATGAGAAATGGGAGTCATGCTGTTGTTTATTAATGTAATTGTTGAATTATGCTGTATATTCATAATACAGTTCAGAGTGTATTCATGTATATTTTATGTTAAGCTATGCAAATCTGTACATATGAGTGTAAAGCATTAACTATATGTGACTGTGGTTTTGCCCATTTATATATATATATATATATATATATATATATATATATATATATATATATACTCATATTATACTCATATTTTATGAGTGTGTGTTCATGGTTCATGTGCTGGCCTAGCTGTGTTTGTGTGCGTGCCTGTGGATGTCTGTGGGTCTTTCTCATCCAGAGAGCAAGTCGTGAAACCTAATTGCTTACACATGTGGAGGATTTTCAAGTGTTTAGTATAAAGTTAGTTTCAAGAAGAAGCAAAAAAAAAATGCAAGAAGGAGGCGGGGGGGCAAAGAACTGAGCTGTCTGCAGCTAGAGACAGCCAGCCTGAACCCCCTCCCTCTGCTGAAACCAATTCCTTTCTCTTTCTCTACTCACAGGAGTAAAGGTCAAAGGTCATGGGGGAAGATCTCTGTGATTGGACACAGGCCTGTTGTATCAAACGTGGAGGACACAGTAAAGCTGTAGTGTGTAATGTGACACTCCTCTGCAGCTGATCAAAGTGATATCATAAATGAAAATACATCTACCTTGTAGTCACTAAATATACATGTAAATACAAAAGGGTAAAGGAAAAAATAGTCTGGCATACCACCCAAACCTCGCTTCACCCCTCCTCTTACCCCTCACCCTTCTTAGGGGGAGATAAAATGTTCCAGAGACAGGGAACCAAGCACAATTTCAAAGATGTATCAGAGGGCAAAGATGGAAAAGTGCTTTTAATCTTGTGTAACCCTATAGGGCTCTAAATGGGAAGGGCTTCAGAGAAAGGATCCTTTAAAGAGGACATATAATCCTAATTAAAACACTGAACAGAGCTACCACTTGATCTAAGGGGGCCTCGGCTTTAGCTCAACCATCATCTAGTTCAGATTCTTTTATTGTTGTTGAAGCCACACTAATGAAATAATGGTCACAGTCTAAAGAAGCGAATCAAGCGATCATTATTGCCATCCTACACTGCTCTAATGAATACCTTCACTTTATGCAAACCTCCTATTTGTAGCATGTGCAAGCTTCAAAGCCTACATGGAATCGAATGCAATCTATCAGACGGTCATTACTGTATATATAATCTGAAAATTCTCCTACTGAATGCCTTCAGTGCTGCAGAAAATTATGGGTTTTTTTCCCTCTATTTTTATAGTAACAAATGCAAAGAATATTAGCATACATTAAAATACAGTTTGTCTTCCCCTGCATAAAGCCTAAGAGCCAAACACAGTTGATCTCAAAAACAAGATTATGACTAACTTTGTTTCATTCTGAACAATCTTGTGTCCTTTTTTTTTTTTTTTTTTTACAGTGGTGCTTGCCCGCCCCCCCACCCCAATACCCCTGCTCACTCTAGCTCCCCACCCCCTCCCTCCCATTGATCAGTGTAATTGAGAACAGCCATGGCCCCCCACTTCTCTGCCGTCCTCTCCCGCTGCCCCCTCCCCAGCCTCATGAAAGCCTAGACATCTGGTCCGCATACACCCCAAGTCTTCATCCCCCCAGTCACCTCCGAGCCCCTGTCCTTCTCGGGAAGTAACCAGACAGAGTCCCAAGACGATTGAGTGGTTGAAGAACAAGAAGATGGAGAAGAAGGAGAAAAACATAAAGATGGAGAGGGGGAAAAAAAGGAGAGTCAGTCAAACACACAACAAAAAAAGCAATAAAAGTACAACCTCAGGGAGCTTTGTTGTGAGGCAAAACTTGCTGTATTATGACATGAGGATTTAATTGTAATAGATTACAGTTTTATTGTATTTTTACCACCGTCTTAACGGTAATGTAGAGCTCTTTATTCTTTCTTCATTGCACAGATTAAGAAAACACCATATGAAAGCTGAATGATAGGCCTGATTCTGCAGCAGTGGGATCATTAGCCTTTATGCATATAATATGGGCATAAAGGCTATTAGGTGTTATAGTACTATAAAGACTTGGCAATATCGCACGTTTGAAAATATATGACACTACTCTATATTGCCTTTATGTTAGGAAATATGTTTCCTTTTCTGTGGGGTGATAGAAAGGGAAGTCTGGGACTTTAAGTTTTATGTATATGTGTTTTTGTGTGTGCACGAGTGTGTGAGTGTGTGTGTGTTCATCCAGCAGCAACAGCAGCAGCGGTGTAAGTTACGTGTTGCAGATAGAGATCCGGCAGGGACAGATTTAATTAACAGATATCTCTCCTTAATGTAGATTCTTTTGGCTCCCTCTGATACATCCCCTTGTGCTTATCCAACCAGAAATAACTTATCTTGGCTCTGCACTAGTCGTAATGTATTTCTTACAGCGTTTAAGGGAACAGGGGTTTCGGCAGAGAGACTACACCTTCATGTTTACTCACAGCAAACAGCACCCGACGAGATTAGCGCTCAGAGAATTGTCGCTAATATCTGCAGTATGTATTACATTCACATACATTCTCTGTCCAACGCAGCTTTCAACACATTGTGTTTCACAATTTTTTATGTGTGTGTGTGTGTGTGTATTAATTTGCCCGCCATAAACTAAAGCTAATAGAGATTTGCCCTTTTAACTATCTCTCAAGGTGACCAGATTACTGACATCAATTAAAGCAGGTCCCGTTGGCTGGATGCCCAAAGCACACGCTCAGCCTTAGAGAAAAAAAAGAAGGGATCATCATCCAATAAATCAGCCGAGGAAAGGAGAGAAGGGGAGAGAGGGAAAAGGAGGGGAAAAAGTGGGTAAAACTGGATAATGCAATACAGAGAAGAGGACTTTAGTATCCTTATAGAAGCTACTTGCCCTGCAGCAGGGTACACAGAGCTTGTTTCAACGATTCCAATAGAGAAAATAATGAAATAAAGTTTAATGCTTATGGATTCTATATATGGATTGTGAGGTAAGTACAGTTCTGCTAGATGTCACAGCTCAATGATGTGGAACGAGTCAATAGAATGGAAGAAAGAGAAGGATAAATAACAGCTAATAAACAAGAGTTTAAAAAAGATAAAATCAGGGGTGAAATTCATTTTTCAACTGTAAAAATGTAATTATTGACTCAAGCATCAATGCAACAAATTTTTGTTTTGTATAATAGCATAATTTCATTAACTGTACTGTAACAAACAGCCTGCTTTTATAAAAACAACCACATAAGCTGACTGTGCAAGCAGATAATGACCCATTTTTATGTTAATATTAAGGGCGGCACCTTCAAGTGGCCATAGTCATTTCAACAGGAGCAGAGATGCAAGTGAAATGATGTCGCTTAAAAAGCTGTAAAAATTTTGCGTAATGTTGTACAAAGACTGAAGAAGTCCCAATAAGGTGGGAGGGAGGGTGGTGGATAGGTCAAACATATACAGGGCTTTCTCCCACATGGCTATGTTTGTGTCCCAAAGTCAACGTTGACTTAGTTTAATAACAATATAACATAGCTTCCTAGCATGTGTAGCATGCTACACTAGTGATGCATGACATGTTTTATGTCACGTGGCATAAACTAATTTCATGACAAAAGTATTTTTGTAATGCCAAACCATGTTGTTATTCCTACAGCTAACCACATAGTTTTGTAGCCTAAACCTTACCAGGTAGTTTTGGAGCAGAGCTGCAACTGTTTCATGATATTAAGAATGTGATAACAACAACTAAAACTAGGAAGTTTAGGAGTGTATCTGCATCCATTTCATGACATTAAGGATGTGTTAAAAACTGAAACCATTAGAATGGTAACATATGTTGTTTTCAAGCTGATCATTTAAGATGTTTTGGAAGTCAGCGAAAAAATAAACCTATTCTGTTTTTTTTTTTGGTTTGAGAGAGCACTGGTTACAAAGTGTGTAAGCATAGTTTGTTGGCCTGTGAATAAAGTGTGCTGTGTGTGCATGTTGGTGCACATGTCCGCATGCTTGTCTTAATGTGTGTATGTCTGAGCATACATTTGGTTACAGTTCACATCTGTGTTTGTACGCACATACATATGTTTGTGTGTTTGCAACATTTTGTATATTTTGAGTGTGCATGTGTGTATATTTTTTGTGAGTTAGCAAGAGCGCATGCATGGACTTGTGTGTGCGTATTCATGTGTGCATGTGTGTGTCACCCCGACTCTCCCCCAGGTAACTGTTCACCCGCTCATTAACACTTTACACTGATAGTTGTAAGCTAAAGTTGCCTCAGTGTGAGTCAGACTCCCGTATCTAAGTCCGCCGGCAGGCAGCCCACTCCGCTCATACTTAACCTTGTGGATTCAAAGTATTACACATCATTATAGAGGAATGTGAAGGCCTGTGGCTTGGTGGCTTGTTCAAGAGAGAGATCCACAAGTCGAGCTCCCGTATTTACCCCCAGTCTCTTCTTTTACAGTATTTCCCATTCGGCCTCTGGTGTAGGGTTACTTGAAACCGAATCAGTGGCAAGTTTCTGGTGGATTCATTATGCAGGTGATGCAACGTCAACGTCTTTGTGTGGGTGGGTTAACTGATAGTAATCGCTCCCTCATGGGCATGTAGAGAACTAAACGCAGCTACTGCAAGCACAGATGCTGTAGGGCTAAGACACAACTTCATTCATCAAACATATCAAGGTTAAATGTTGTTGTGAGAGGCATGCCGTATTGAGAAAAGATGGCTGAATTCCAGTGTAATGAAGAGCATCATGCATGCCTTGCGTGTGTGTGCAGCGATTGATCGATTGATGAAATGAAATGTGTATGTCCGTTCAAACACACACACACACACGTACATACACACACATACACACACACGCACACGCACGCACACGCACACACACACACACACACACACACACACACACACACACAGACGATGAGTCCATCATTAAAAGGACTAAAATACAATCCAATGACACATAGCACTCTGTTTAAAAGCATACTTTGAGGGGGGATGAGGAACTTTAATTAACCTGGGTTGCAGATAGGAGGGAAGGAGCCGTTATCCAGTGGCCTCTGGCATGCTGCCTGTCCAGCCCTGAGAGGTGAAATATATTCTTATGGATCTGAAGTCAGCACCATGCAATATTCTTTCCCTTCACATACACATTAACCTTGCAGGTGTGAACACGGACAAAGATTGGGACAGATGATAGAGAGAAGTGATACAAGAGATAAGGTGGCAGATGAGGGATGGAGGGGAGAGAAGTTGCGCAACCACATCACCGCACACAGTTAGCAATGTGATCAAACATACTGTGAGTTCTCTAATTGAACTGGAGTTCTCAACTGCATTTATCCTCACTGACCCTTATGTAAACCAAAGACCAAAGCTTGGTGAAACTCTGTGGACAAAAGAATGAATGGAGGGGAAAAAAATCAAGATTTAATTGATATCTTAAACGATTAAGACATTTTTCCTTGCCTCATTGAAACTGCACCCCTAAACTTGACAGTTCATAATGCACCACCTGCCCCTGTGGCCTATCCTGTCTCTGTACCTCCACCCTCTACCCCCCCTCTGGGTTAGTGACTCTGTAGACCTTGGGTCCAGCTTTCCCAGACGGTGATTTAAAATAACAATTGCATGCATATCAGGTTTCAGGCCTCTGAAATACATGTGAGATGAGGTAATGTGATCAGTCCAGAGCGCCATCCAAACCACTCTTTACTCTCTCCCTTTGTGCATGTGCACACAAGTGTGTGTCTTAAGTATTTGTCTTCATGTTTGAAGTTAAAGGCCAACAAGAATGTCTCCAAGCAATGTTGCTGAGTTTACGTGTTTTCTTTTTATTTTACACTCAAAATGTGTCGTGAATAAATAATAGACAGAACTTTAGCTAGTCTCTGTCATATTGGACACTGTGTCAAGCTTGAGAGCTTAGCGCCTGTTTTCAATTAGATCCCAAGTTAAAACGGCATTAAAGTCTTACATGGTTTCATTGAGTCAAAATTACAACTCAATTAATACCCCATAAAATGGTCACAGAGTTAACGATTGAGCAAAGAGACAGAGTTATAACGTTACCCATAACATTAAAATCAGAAGTCAGGGCTGCAGCGCCTCACTGCACATGGAGACACACAGGACGCTTGTCGACCCAGTAAGTGCCAGTGAGTAAACACTAATAATAGCTTCCATAAAGCCACTCGTATGGCACTGTGGGCCAGGCCCACGGGGACCATTAAAAAATGCTGTGGCTCAGGGCATCCCTCGCTAAGATCTGGGCAGAAGTATTGTGGTTTAGCGTGACACTGGTGGATGGCAGCAACAGTGAGGTGATAAGAGAGCGACTTGTGGAAACAAAGAGCCAGAGGGACAGATACGACAAGCAATTAGAGAGGAGAATAAAAGCAGCCATTATGCTGGAAAAGAAAGTACAGGTGGATGCTCTGCAGTGATGGAGCAGCACTCTGATTAACAGTAATACCAGGAGAATTGTTTTTCTGATTAGGGGGGACCACAGCTGAGCATGGCATTTCTATTTTCTGGGATGATTTGTGGACTTCTCAAGCAGCTCAGCATGAAACGCTAACAAACTACCTGAATACAGTACATAAATAATAAATTAGAATAGCAAGAATAGAGCAGGTAATTATCCATTGAGGTGAAGACGCAGGGGCAAGCTAGTTTCTCTTGCAGTGAAGCAGAGTTGGGTAGATTTCCGGTACTGCTGGTCCTGTATGGTGTACAAGCTTTAACCAGTTTAATTTATGCAAACCGACTGAACAGCAGTTGCCTTATGCCACCTTTTGTCAATTTTAAAAGTAACATTGGCTTTCATCACAGCACTAAATCTAACTCAAATTGCATTAGTTATAAGCAATATGACATCTTTATTAATATAATATCATGTTTGTTAATGTACTAATGGAGCAACTAGTGTCACACAGTGAGCAGAGGCGGCCAGTGTCAAATTTCAGCAGAGGAAGTAGGGGCCAGAGCGGCACTGCGTTTGTTTTTTTTTTTACTTTTTGGAGTCAAGAGAGGAGGCACAGAGTTAGTCTATTAAAAAGACCACTATTATGGCAATATTTTGGATTTGAAGTTGACGAAAGAGCTTTCCTTACTGGATGCAGGCGTTGTTGTTAGCTGAATTTTTGAAGGATGCTATATTGCTATTTATATCTGATGTTGGCTTTGAAAGTGCCACAGTTGAAGAGGACTGACTGATTCATGAAGTTGGAATGAGGAACTATTTATACAAAACCTATTTTTTTGTTTGTTACAAAAATCTAAACACAGTGTCAGCTGGCTGAAGAGAGGTCCCCAGCAAGTTGAGAGTTTCTGCTAAGGTAAATGACCATCACAAAAAACAAGCTACGCTAACATTACTTGCTGCTGGCTATCTTGTATGTAATTTTCAGTTAAAACCATAATATTAAACCTGTGTTTTCTGATATATAAAGTCACATTACAAATGTAGGAAGATAGCAAATATGTTACTCATACATCTTTTAAGTGTCTATATCTCAGGTCTGATCTTGAGTGCACAGCTGATAGGTACGTGGTTTGTTTACATTAACTGACAGAAGTGCATATTTAATAGGGCCTGCATGGAAACAGAGCTCAGGTGTTACACAATGCTATGTGATAGCTAGACACTCGCTTTCTGTTGGGACACAGTGTCACAATGTCCCACTGAAGTTTAACTGCTGAATCACGTGGGACACCTGGTAAAATTCAATAAACTGGTCTGGTGTTTGGCGTAATATCAAACCGGTTTGAAATTTTTCCCATCGGCTCAACCCTGCAGTCCAGTGCTTATCCCCAGTCCATCTCTCTGTAATTTTCCTTCTTCATCTCTCCTCCTCCTCCCCTCTACATGGCTTTAATAAACACGCACTCCTGGTTTAATCTCACAGTGACACGTTCATCTCACTGCAGAGACAGGGGCGAAATCACTCACTCCCATCCTCCCCCTACATGTCCCCCGCTATTTTCCTGGTCCCATCCCTTCCATGACAGGTACCTTTCAATCGGGTAATCATTGGTTAAGTAGCCATTTTCCATTTCTTCCCCCTATTGAAGGCTGGCCATGTAGAAAAGGTAGAGCCTTGTAGGTATGGCTGCTAATGGGCCGACAGACAAGGCCTCCCCATTCTGTCAGGGGAAGCTGAGAAGGAGAGCCTCTTATCAGCAAGCCACAGCCACCATCCCTCACCAAATTGGCTTCTCCTTACCATCTCCCCCTTTCTCCCACTCTACCTTTCTACACACCACCTGCTTATCCACAGCTCCTTCCCACCCTTATAACTTTTAATATAACTGAACAAATCAGACGATGGCTTTTTTCATTTGTTCAGATCATTGCACTGTATGAGGAATGATGACAGGTTGCTTCACAGGTTGCTTAAAGTGCAATCGGCTGGACTGAAGGGAGTCAAACCTTCATACTGAGAGCAGTAGTAGAAACTCCATTCTGTGATTTTCCATAGTCCCTTTTCTGTTTTTCATTTTTAATTTTTCCCCATTTTTCTCTCCCTCTCTCCAATTCCAATTTTTAAGTGGAAACACTGAAACAACTTGTGCCATAATATGCAATCGACCATTACACGTCGCTCCCTTTTTCTCAGCGTTTTTTGCCAAAATATTCCTACATATTCCCTTTTATCCCTGGATGTGCGCAATTAAAGTGCAATCTCCTCTCCCGCTCTCCCCCCCTCAGTCCCATATGTTGTTGAGTGGTGAAGCTGTTGAGAAAGAGAAGTGTTAACCTCCTCTCCAAACCGCAGGCAGAAGGGCTGCATTCCTCCCTGAGTACTCAACGTGCTGTTTATCTGCATCCATGCACTCTGTTACCATGGCAACCCCAACCAAATACACTGGCCTGTTCAACTCTGTTTAATTTTTTCCTCCCTTTTTTTTGATTTCATCACTGGGCTCCCATGCTCACTCTCACTAAGATAAACAGAGATGGAGCCCGTGCTCAGCCAAACCTGCGTGAGTTTATTTTGAGTCTCCGCCCGGTTCGGTCCATGACGCTGTTTCGCCATCCCTCTCACTTTTCACAGCTTGAAAATTGGAAAACGCTCAGCGTTTGTGAAGCAGAGGAGACTGGAGCTTGTGGTTTGACTTGGCTCGGCTCATCTGAGACATAACGCCCCAAATAGTTTGAGAGCAGCGTGTTCATTGCATGGCTTACGACATGTCAAACTCAGAGATGAGACTAGTCTAAAAAAGCGTGGCCTCTGGGAGCAGTGAAGATTCATTATTTATCTGTTTACACACTGTCACCACTATTCGAAATAAACAAATTTGATCACTTTCTTTCATATGCGGAATACACACATGCACGCAACCTTGTCATATTCAGGAAATTAGGGGATGCCACTGAGATGAGCCCTAAAACTCACATTAATGGACTAGCCAGTAAGACGACACTTTGTTCTCTTAATTAGCACTTCTCCTCCATTCAGCCGGCGTTCCAATGGTTGACTATTCCTTTATTAGGCAGGATTCCATCTTCAGCTTTCCAATAGGCACTTAACTCCTGCCTAATAGAGGATTTTCCCACACTTCCTCTGACAAGCCATTCAACTGAGAAGAGTTAATTTGTTTCTAATGCTTGGCTAATGGAGGATCCTGATGGCAGGAATTGAGTGCTGGATTTTTTGGGATTGACTTCCTCGCCACATCCTCATCTGAAATGAAGTCTATAAGATGAGAATTTTTTTTTTCCAATAAACCACAGAGTCGCTGCGAGAATCAGTTTACCTCGAGGTCTTAAGACTAAAAAGGGGGCAGAACGGAAATGAAAAACTTTAGGCTAAGTTACACTCTGCTACACATGAAGCTGAATTTGAGCATTGTGCCCCTAAAGGCTCACGGAGGACACAATTTTGCAGCCAGAAGGGAACTCTCTCTTGCAACGGTGCATACATTGTTGCTTTTAATTATTCTTCTTTTCCTCACTGTGGATGTCAGAGGGGGGACTCTTTGGGGCTATCTCAGCCCTGCAGTGGCCAGTCAGTTAGCGCGTGAGTGACAGCCTGTGGCACTATCAGCTGTCCTGCTGCACAGCAGGAGTGTCAGGGAGGGAGAGAGAGAGAGAGAGAGCCGGGGGTGAGGGTGAGGACGAAAGCAGAGCCGTGCCAGGCGAAGGGGGGATGATGAGGCTCACCGAGGGCTATCTTGAAATAGCACTTTGGCCCAAATATGGCTCCTCTAATCAATCTAATTCCGTCTGCAAGCTCTGGCCTTCTCTCTCAGACGTTTCACTGCGTCAAGATAACCTTATCTTAACCTGCCACATCCTTTACAATTAGCGCTCTCTCTATAGACACACACAATAGCGCACACCAATGCAGTCAAACACACACACACATAGATGCATGTTCTCATGTGTGCACCCACGCAAATCTTGCTCCATGAGTGCAGTGGAAACAGCTGCAGCTGCCTGCTATTCATTTCTACTCTGCTTTAAATTTAGCCCATCTAGTTAAAAGTAGCGTAAAGATTTTTTTTAAAACTACGTCTTTACAAACCAAAGCCTGTCAAAAATCCTCTGTTTCTGTCCATTTGGTTGTTTCATATCTTACGAATGTCGGAAATCCACTGTCAGACATTTAGCACGATCTGGAAAGAGAAGTGCATCCACTGGGATTGAGCATGAAGACGGCATGAAAATGTAAGTTGTAGAAAGAGTTTAGCTCTGCTCTGTTTATATTTCACACCTGTGTTCTGGAAGAGCGAGCAAGCAGTAGTGGAGCATCGTACACAAGTGACAGATGATCATCAGAGCATTTTGGCGTGGCTAGCGTGGGGGAGGGATGGGTGGCTGAGGAGTGTTTAAAGTGCCTTGGGCTCTGTCACATCATCTCAGATAGGTGGGGATGGAAGGGTATGAAGATGAGACTTTAATGAGCTAGCGCTCAACATGGCGACACTCACCACACCTGATCAACTACTGATCGCCATGGGAATGGTCCTTTCCCTAACCTGCGGGGAGACAACGCAGAGACAGAAAATCCTGACGGAAACACGGGCAGATCAAAGAGAATCTGCTAGAAATGAATATGTTTAGGCTTGTGCGCATTAGCATAAGCAAAGGGATTTCATACATGTAATGATCAAGTATTTGACTGGCTGCTTTTCTTTTGTTCCATTTTAAATTTGCCTGGCTCTATCCTGGTCCAATCTGTGAAAACATCTCCGCAGAAGATAAATCTCAGCAAGGTCAAACTAACAAAGACTTCCCCTCCTCCCTGCTTTCTCTTGACTCTGATAACTCTTTGGATTTCAAATACCTTTCCTTCTGCCTTCCATGAAGTCAGGGACACAAGCTGGCTATTGATCCGTTGCTTCGCTGTTTTATGTCTGTGCATTCAGTATATGTTTGTGTCTGTGCCAAGAATAATGGCGTGTGTGCTTCTGTGTGCTTGTACAGCTTTGTTTGTGTCTGTGAAATCAAGAGAGGTGCGCGCGCACACGCGCGCGCACACACACACACACACACACACACACACACACACACACACACACACACACACACAAGCCAATGGTGACTTGTCAGGATAATTAGGACTAGTAATGAGATGTGGAGGGTGGAGTGGTTTACCTCACCAATGCTGATGACCAATGCCCTTGAAGTACATGAGGGATAGATACAGATAGAGTCTGATAAGCACGCAGCCAGTGACACAGAGAAAACCTGACTACAATACCACCTTAAACGAAGCATTCAAACGAAATTGTCTTTCCTCCAGTAAATAACAAAAAGGAAATCATTAGTTGCAATCTATTAAAAACCAACAATAAAATACATTGCTTGCTTTTGTTCTGAATCACTGATAATCCCTGTTTTGCATTTACTTGCTTTAATAAAACATCATATTTGGAATTATATCTAATAACCTCTAAACAGAGCAGATTATTTGGAAGCTCTTTACAGGAACGCAGACAGCACAAGAAACAAACGTTTAACCCTGAGCCATTTGCCCCTCATTTGATACCACACCAAAAAAAAGAAAGAAAAAAGATTAAAATAATTGATCAATTTACTCAGGGGCCAAACTGATCAATGAGATACATTATTAAAAGAAGGCTATTGATCAGGATGGGGGCAGGCCGAATAAAATGTTTACCGCAGCAGAGAGGCCGGGATCAATTGTGCAGCCAATGCAGTTGAATAGAGCCCCATACAGATCAATGTGTGATGGAGCAATAGGGCTTATGGATCTGCCCACTGTCCACTGTCCTTTTGTAGCAGACAGAATGAAAGAGTGAAAGCCTGAGATACAGTGGAGGCTATGGGGAGGCAGGCTCTGCCATCTTTGTTACCATAACAGACTGTCTCATCAATGGGAACACTGGAAAAGCATGGATTCAACTGAGAGCTAGCCCCCTCGTTCACTGCTTTTATTGTGTGTGTGTGGAGTATATTTACATTACTTTTTAAGTCACTGATGTTCTGAATAACGTCGATTTCTAAAAGTTGGTGCTCTTCAATCATGTTATATGATTAGTCATAATAACTGTTGAGTCTTTAGAAACATTTTTAAAGCAGCAAATATAGGTTATGATATTGTAACAATGGTTGTATTTGCACAGATGGAGGCCTCTGTTCGACTCTATGGGCAACACTCTCCTCAAATCACAAGCACGGATTTGACAACCAAACTTTGCATATACATACACAGCCAATCAGAATGTCACTACCCAAATCTGGCTGAGACAGTACATATAGGAGCCCTATGATGGCCTCAGCATCCTACATCCTCTTTAGCAAGCGGCGTGAGAGTGACAGGGCCGTTTAGGTAGAGGCCTCTACGCGTGCTAATAGAACCAGGGTTACAATGTTGTAACCTTCGTTCTATCACACACAAGCTCCACCCTCTACTGGACTCATGGGTAAAGTGAGTGGAGCCTCATGAATGAATGCCCTGTTGCGACGTAAATTTAACCTAGCCACACTGATCCTGACTCACTTAAAGTTAGTCATCACGGCCAACTAAATTCTCTGAAACCTAGACTCCCACATCAGAGCCGTAGCAGCAGCTGCCATTACACTGCTTGGTATTGCAACAATGATTAGCAGCTAACATAACTTTTCAAATGAGTACACTTTCAGTTGCATCACCTCATATTGATAAGGTAACCTAGACAAGATAAAGCAGTGCACTGCGATGGATTTCCTAGTCAAGTTTCAAGTCTCTGCAAGTTGATCTCCACAAACGGTATGCCTGGAAGGCGGGAAAATCCCACTCAACTGTCTACAGCGATTGTATGCAAATACATGTAAAAATATGCAAACACACCAGTTTGGTCTTTTTAGGAAAGTTATTTTCAGTAGAAAAAAAGCTTCTTCAGAAAAGTCTGAACACAAATTATTTTGAGTTAATGAATATTTGTGCATGCTTTGGCAAAAATTGGACAAAGCAAAATGAGCCTGTGTGTTCCTAAATCTGCATAAGTGCATACACACTGTATGCGTGAATTGAAGTATAGCGCATCTATACATGCAAATCAACACGTGTTACTATATGTGTGTATATATATTATACTATATGTATATATGATATATGTGTGTACACATTATGTGAGTGCGCATGTGTGTGTATGAGTGTGTGTGTGAGAGAGAGGGAGAGAGAGAGAGAGAGAGAGAGAGAGAGAGAGAGAGAGAAACAATTTAGGGGCTGTTGATTGTGGACAGGAACATTAAAAAAAAAAAAAAAAAGTCAACACAGACCACTACTCTGCCATCAGTTCAAGGAGCTATTTTCCACACAAAAGAAAGCTTTGAGGAGAGAAAAGAGAAGGGCAGAAAAAAGAAACAGATTTTAAAATGTGCTCTAAAGAAAAGCAGACTCGAGGCTCCTCTCTTCCCTCCCTTCTTTTCTGGCTCCTTTCTTTGCAGCTATAGAAAGAAACAGAATGATTGTGGGGTGCAATCGGGGGGAGAGACGGGGGTTACTGAATAGACCTCAACGCTTTTACAGATTTCCTCTCTCCCCACCATGGAGGACATCTGACCTTTGAGGAGGGAGGATGAGGGAGAGAGGGGGGAGACAGAGATAAAGAAGGAGGGGCAGTTGGGAGAGAGGGGAGGGAAATCATAATGAAAAGTGGTAATTCCTTAGAGAGGGAGTGAGAAAGAAATGTCTAAGGGCCAGTAATGAGATCGTCTGACTAGCGGGTTGCTATAGCAACCACCACAGTATTACTATACACTACACTGTATGAATGAGAAAAAGACCATCTATTGTTGCCACAAGTGGATGGGTCAGAGAGAAAAAGACAGACTATGAGTATGAGGCGAGGAGAAGCGACTCTGTTAAACGGATGATACATTAAATGGATTCCATACAGTTTAAAGGGAGAAAAATTAATAGAGAAATGTATGGACACAATAACTTTTTGGTGAGTAGGGATCACTATAATGTACTGCAAGTTCTCTTAAATTGGTCAGTCATATTTAAGAGGTTGAATGCTGGGAGCTCCACCTCCTGGAAGGTCCAGGTTGGAGACTGTGTCTGTAGGTCCTGCTTCCTTGGCTCCGCAATCTCTAATTGGCCGGCCAGGGATCCAGGTGGGGGGAAGTTAACCCCATGCAATTGTTTGGTTTGTCGGCAGGTCAGCGCCGGACTCCCCCAGCTCTGAGTTGAGCTGCAGATCTGATTACTGTGGTCTCTTTACAAAGCCTGCTTCCACCACCTGCTCCCACTCCACTCCTCCAGCCTCTGATAAACTATCATCACTGCAGATTGAGACAAATGATCTCCCTCTCCCTCGTAGTCCCCTGCCCAACTGTTTGTGCATGTGTCAGTGTGTATATGTGTGTTCCAGAGAAGTATAGAGAGAGCGAAGGGGGAGGTGGGGAGGTGGAGAGAAGTAAGAGCCATCGAGAGAGAGGGAGTTTTACTTAGTGATTACACAATGTTGTGAAGTGGATTACATTTACGCCTCTTTATGTGTAAAATCTTGGAATAATTTGGATTCCTTGGTGAGAGCGCAAAGATATCCAGGAAGGGGGCATGAAAAGATCTGTTTACAGATGATTTTTTCAGTCAAACTTGCTTTTTTTTGGGTCTGTACAGTGTAGTCGTGTGACAGTGGCCTGTGGGTAACGAACATTTCCTTCCTCGGAGGAAGTACTGGTTCATGTGAGCCCCGGAGACAGGAGGCGGTGTGGGTCAGCGATAATCATATTGAATGGACAATGCCGCAGATAGGTGTGGGCGAGCTAACACGCATGCCTGGTTTGACAGGGAAGGGCCTGCAGGAACTGGCCGTGAATACGCACTCACGCTATGGGGTCAACAACAAAACAAAACAGCCAGATAAGAAGCTCAGACATCCCACTTCCATTTTTTTTCAGTTGGTTTGTGTGGGTATCATGGAAAAGGCACAAAGACGTGACATTTAGAAAAAATGAGCAGACATGCACTGTTCCTGGGCCTCGAGTTTGTGAATGTGTGTGAAAGAGAGACAGAGAAGGGGAGGGGGGTGAAATATCACCGTGCTCACTGACAGATGTAATATTCACATTAATAAGTTTAAATACCTGGCTAATATTTCTCTCTAATGTTTAAAAAATGGATGTTTTATTTGGAGTAAGCCTCTGATCTCCTCTCTCGACACAGACAAACTACCTTAAACATGCCAAGTTGGGTGGAAAGTCACATTCACCATATATGGGCTGAAATGTAATCCAATTACATTTACAGTATTTAGTAAAAACACCAGCATGCACATTTATTTTGAGTTTCCAAATTTTGATCCAAAGTGTGTTATGTTAATTTTAAATATTCACTGCCCAAAGGACAATGTTGCCACAAGAATGTTTTACACTTGCGGTAGGAGACAGAGAGAGGTCAGTGGGGAAGGATGAAGGGAGGAGGAGGAAGGGCGGACCAGTCACTGACACATACTTACTTCATCTTGGTCATTTTTAAATTAGCAGCCAAGTTACATAATTATACAGTGCTGCTCAATGACCCAAAAAGAGTAATTCATATGGTTTTAGGCAGTGCTGGAAGAAGTACTTTTTTACTTAAACAGATAGTTTGGGTCTTTTAAAGTGGGGTTGTATCTATAGTCAGTGTGTCACATACAGCAGACGCCTGTTGGCACACCCCCAGTTTGTAGAAGCAGGCTCATGTCTGAAACAGAAGCTAAGAAGTGTGCTGCTGTGGAGGAGTCAGCAACATAACCTACATTAGGCACCCCAAAAAAATTAAATTTAGTTAAAGGGAAATCTGATTTTTAATGTTTTCACTGGTTTACCTTTTGTCATACAGCCATATCCGACAGTGAACTGAAGCCGTTAATACACTCTCTTCAAAGCCAGACTGAGAAAAACAGTGATTTAACATGGCTGACGCAGGAGCTGCTGATTTACCGCTGCCTCGACCAGCTATGTTGTTTGTGTTATTGTGTGACTTCAGAGAAGTTAGTTTGATTTCACCAAAGTCACACAATGACACAAACTAACTAACTAATCCAGCCAGTCGTATCAGCAGCTCCTGCGTTCAGCGAGCCAAAATTACTGCATTTGTCAATGTCGTTATGTTGCTCTGACAAAAGCATTGATTGGGAACTTTGGGGGAAAAGTACAGCAGTTAAAAGTACTCTCAATTTAGTGTAAGCTTAAACTGTTCTACTTTCTTTTTCACGTAGGACGTTTTTAAGTTTTGCTGCTGCCCATCCACAGCCATACATGTCTAAGCTTCTTTCTCAGCACTCCTGTCGCTTCTCCAAACTGTAGACTTGCCAACAGACAGCTACTGAAGGTAATGCATCAACTATAGATTATAGCTCATACAACTCCTCTCTGAAAAATCCAAACTATCCCTTTAGGTAGCAAAGCCACAGTGTAGAAATACTCTGTTACTCCTGTAAAAGCACAAAAATATGACATTAAAATATACTTAAAGTTCCAAAACTAAAAGTACTAATTATGAATCGTGTTCTGTTTCACAATAATGTATATCATATTATTGAATTCTTATTAATAATTAATGCATTTATGACACTTGTGTTGCGGCTGGTAAAGGTGGGGTTAGAGTGAATGACTTTGTATACTGCTGGGTAGCTTTTGAATATCCCCCCTGGGAATCAATAAACATAATTTATTAACAGATTATCATAATTATTTTTTAAATATTACTCTAAATCTACTGGACTTAATAACTAAAGTTATTCAATAAATTCAATAGGGTAATAACTACAAAACCTATTGGAAGCAGAGTAAAATTATAAGTATAAAGCAGCACAAAAACTACATTTTAAAAGTACTGCCCTTCATTTGTTGTCAACTTATAATTTGGGTTACACATGGACAAAATAACATAACTTCAATCTTAAACAATCCCCTCCTGGCTCGATTTACAGATCCTCCAGAAGTCTCCATTCCCTGCATACAAAATTGCCAAATAACCACTGTGAATCCCATATTGAATTGAAAAAGCCCAATATGACAAATTTACTTGACTAAAACACCAAACAATGCTATACACTTCTTCTGCACCCATGCTGATTTAACAATCCTCGACTAATATTAGTTTAAAATTAAAGTTGTAAGTCAAAGGGTCATGATCAACCTTACTACAAAGAACAGCCTTATGCCACCACAAAAAAAGTACAATACAACAAGGAAAAACATCTTACCATGAACTGTAACAAAAATGTCACCCTGAACCTCCATCTCGTTTTAAGTGCTGGGAATGCAGCATCAACATAAAGGAAGAGGATTGTCTCATGCTACTCAAAAAGGCAGGTGGCAAAACCATCGAAGAGTCAGCGGCCCAAAAACTACAAACCTAAAATTCTAGAGGATGTTTTTGACAGAGGAGGCAAAGTGAGTGAAGGGAGTGACAGAAGACGCAGAAAACACAGAGAGATGCCAAGTGCTGGGGAAAACTATTTGAAAAAGACCAATATTGAGATGGTTCTCTTTGCTTTTAGTTGCCAACACACATTATTTTTTCTCACCAAATGGAACTGTTTGTCGTCCACGTCTCAGAAACAAAGGAGACATTCTGTGACAAAACTGTATTTGGACCCAATGGACATGTGACATAACTTTGGAATGAATGTTTTCATCCAGTATTTGCTCTTTAATGTTTAATGAAACGGGTAACCAAGGCAACCTCAGGATGTTTTGCTTTCCCAAAGCAGTGAGAGGGACATAAATGCCATTTCTATCTATGCTCTTATCAGCACTGGACCGGAGGACACAGGCTGCCCTTCCTTGTCCCTGCAACTACAGCCTCTTTTAGGAATCTGGGGCCACTGCTCACCATTGTGCTGTCCTACAGGAAGTACGGTTCACTGCTCACTCCCAGCATTCACTGGGTTTCCTGTGTCAGGTTACCACGTCCTGTGTTTATTTTCTTTGCTTTTTGTCTGTATCCACCCTATAGGATTTTTCTAACATCCACCAAACCGTACAAAAAGAGAAGATGGCACTATCTCAACTACAGGACAAATGCGTCTTTATCTCTTCGGAGATATACTTCTCGCACCATGAAGGATTCTGCTTTGTCTTACTGTGACCTGTCTTTTGGCGCAGCTTTAAATTCCCAAGTCTCTATCAGGTCTGCGGAAAAGAGTTTTTCCCCACCTAAACCAAAAGGAACCTCAATCAATTTCAAATTAAGCAGTCCATTCAATGGACATTGTCTTTGACAGATAAGCTTGTTACACCTTGAGAAAAGGCTAAAGGAAAGACTTTAAAACAATCTCTTCAAAGTAATTATTGCTCTGCTCAGAGTTTTTTTCTCTCTCTACTCCTCTAAAACAAACAGCTTTGGAAAACTTAGCAGGGTGTGATTGATAGAGAGCATGAATGATGTATAAAGTCTATTTTGCCCGGATCGATACTGAATTTCATTAGGACACACCTCACATGCACACAGACACACACACACACAGACACACATACACAGACACACATACACAGACACACATACACACACACACACACACCATCTTCACTGAGGGCATTGCAGGGTTTTCACTGTTCCGAGCCCTCCACTGTATTTCCATTGATGAACATAACAGGATGGCTATGAGCCTGTTATCATTCCATATCAGTGCCTCTAAAGAAGGTGCCCTGTCTAATGCTGACTCCCACACTTCGCTTTAAGTTGCCTTGATATGGTTAGGCTTTCCACGTGCTTCCACAAAGAGTTCACCTGCATGCTAAGCACTGACCTCTCAACCAAAGCAACACAGCCCTTCTTCATTTACCCCTGTGAGATTCCCCCTGAGGATAACTCACCTCTATTGTCCTTCCTCCCACTCCTCTGTATGCCCGCAGTGATGACCATGCTGCTCCCGCATTCACATCCAACATCTGCCCCGGTGACTCCCATCCACCTTGACAGCACGGGAGTGGAACCTTGAAAGAGGGAGTGGACATATACATGATCATATATTGCACCATTTGGGCTCTTAGATATACATGTCTAAATCTTTTCTCGTCAGATGAGCAAAGAGTGTTAAACAAGGGAGAGACTAAACAAGTATGGTGGACGGAGAAAAAAGCGGGGTCTGGAAATCATTTCCTACATAGTGTTTATATACAGAGCCAGTGCTGGTCTTTAGATGGTGTTCAAACACAGCCCTGTGTTATGGGACTTCATACACCCTGGCCAGACACACCAGGGACAGAACTGGTGACAGATGAGGACATGAGAATACACTCTTTTTGACCCACTAAAATAGTTTTTGCTTTTACAGAAACTGCGTTTCCTTGCAATGGCTCATTTCCTCTCGGCTTAGCCCTGCAATACAAGACAGATAAAGGAATACTGAATGCAAATCAGTGAGCTCAGCAAGAGAGAAACCAACTCAGTGGCATGCTTACTCTGAAATCTGTCCACACAAGAAAATATCCATATAAAAAACACAGAAGTACAAGCTCTTTTTTTATAAAGAAAAAATACATGCTTCACAATCCCTCTCACTAATCTCCTGCAATATATGACACACATGTGCTGAGGAGTAAATATTGCCATTTGGATGGATCCACTCACCAAAGAATATCAAACAAATTCAGAAACAATCACAAACATACTCTACAAAGCCACACATGGCTACACCATACACGGCGAGCCGCGGGTCTGTGGACAGACAGCGTCTGAGCATGCATCACACTTGGCGTTTTACGACAGAGGTCAATCACTGTGACCTCTGTGGGCTTGTATTTCATGGCGGGACTTGGGCAGTGGACCGTGAGGTGGTGGTGGAGGAGGGTTTGGGATGCTACCGCTCAGGATCTCATCTCCACGACTCCCAGGGGATACTAAGCTCTGGCTTGTAATGAGAGGCTTTAACTTATTTTACTTCATACGTGTCTTTGTGGTGTGTGTGTGTGTGTGTGTGTGTGTGTGTGTGTGTGTGTGTGTGTGTGTGTGTGTGTCTTTGATCCTCAGGGCCTGAGAGGGTCCACACTGTTGATAAATAATGACCCTATATGTGTCACTTGCCATAATGCCACTTCATAGAAAATTATTAGGGATAGACCAAATTTGAAATTCTAGCCACTGAGCATTTACTGAGAACAATGTTTTTATTTTGTTTTTGCTTTTATTTATTCCTCCTTTTGTGCCAGGGAAACAAATAAATCTACACTATAACTGTTTTACTAGTTTTTAGGCCTTTAATACATTAGTTTTGAATGAGCACATCTTCAACGGTACAAATAAATGAAACAACCTTTTAAATAAACCATTCACATGAAAAACATCTTTAAAAAGCATTTTATATATATAAAATATTATAATTACCCCTCTGATATCTATTTCATATTGCTTTAAAAACATCAATAAATTTCGCCCATAAAAAACTGTATTTATTCAAGTTTCTCGTCAAAACAATATTTTACATGAGTACATTGAACACATTATGAGAACGTTATGATTTACCTTTGCCCAATACTCATTTTTACCAAATAGAGCTTGAACACATAATAATGTAACTCAAAGTAACCCCCATGAGCTGCTAATTCCAGCCACCGGCTGCTAATAGCTTACATTAACAAGCTCTCCTCCTGCTGACTGTAACGCAGATTATTTGTTGACAATGCAGCATTTTCAAGGAAACAATAGGGTGAGTCCTGACGTGACGATTGTGAGTTAAGTGCATCTTTTCTTTCTGAAAATGTCTCAGGGAAAACCACTGTTCGTCCATAACATGTTTTCTATTGTCCCAGGAAGTACGCTAGCTGCCTTTAGCCATCTCGTCACACAACAGTGAGATCACAGAGCCTGTGATCTGCTCAGTAATTTAATTTTGTGGCCATTAGTTTCAGGCCCTGTTTTTAAGTCTGCACAAAATTAATGTGGCACAACAGCAAAACATCGGCCACTGCCATTGCTGAATGTCACCTTACTCGCTGAAAGACAGTCAATAAGGCGGATATCAGCCGATACAGATGTTCAGCTGATAAATCACTGCATCCTTAAAATTATGTTCATCCTGCACCATAAAACCTCACTGCCCCTCGTTTTTTTGGTGACAAACTAATAAGAATATTGATGTTCAGGATTATGTTTTCATGCTCCTTAATTCGACTCTCGTGAGGCATTTCTGTATATTGAATCATGCTCTCTATCCAGGTATCATTGATTGATCAGATTATGGTAAAGATATTTGTTTACCCAATGTTGTTACACTACTATGGCTCACTGTTTCTGTCAGCATAAAGGTCTTTCCATATCTAACTAATCATGAAAAAACAGCCTGACTGAATTCACAGCTTCACAATAAAAGCAGACACAGAGGGCAAAAATGCTGTAGGAGTCAGTAGAGAGCAGGCAAATGTTTCACTGGAGGAAAGGTGCCACAGCCACAGCAGTACACCCCGCTACACTCTTCCCGTAATGCTCATTTGTTTCTCGCCAAGAGCAAAAGTCTTGGTCCAAACTCCATGACTCCAGTTGTTACTGTATCATGTCTGTTAAGTAGATACACATAGAGGCATGGGTTTACACACTTCTACTCTAAGATCAGCTGCTCCTCTTGTACTTTGCAACCCCCCCCCCACATACACACACACACACACACACACACACACCTCCCCATTTTCTGGGAGTTACATTCCACGCATAAAATATGCAACCCAAAAAGCCTCTGGGCCCCCTAAGAAATAAAGAGGACAGTTACCGTGGCAACCTTGAACAACAGCAGCACACAACATCCCGCTGATGGACAGCACACTCCAGGAGGCCGGAGCACAGGTGCTATTTTCTTTCAAAACATAAAGAAAGACAGAAAAATCAGAAAGTGCTAATGTTTTTAAATATAAAGAAAATTACCTTACCAAATGCTTTTTATTTTTTAAAGGGCCCTTTATGACTTTCGCAGCTCAGATGTCTTGTGTCCAGTGAACATTTATGGTTGGTCAGGAAAATAAATCATTATTTTTCTTATTGCTGCCTTCAGACATTTAGACTGTTTATACTTGAAGAAAAAAAAAATTAAGACATTCTGAGGGTCATACAGCAAACACCCTGCCCACTATGCATACACATAAATTATTGAAAATATTAAAAAATGTTTTGAAAATTGGTCTCATTTATGTGTAATAACCCCGATTTACCTGCAACACATACAAGCAGTTATTTTGTTGTTGTTGATTATCCAAAGGAAAGAAAGCAGCATTAATGTGATATCTCAATTCTTTGCAGGTAAAAACATCCATTGGCACACAGTGAGGGAATATGAAGCTAGTGTCTCTAATGTGATAATAAAAGGAAATGAAAACCCCAAAGGAAACATGTGAAAGATAAAGGGATGCAGAGGGGGAGTGGGAGTCGTGCTTGAGGATGTGTTAGTGGCATGGAGCGTGGGTCCAGTTCCCACAAAACACTTGATCAGCCTAATTAAAAGAACCTTGGCATGATGCGTTCTGAACAGTGGGGACTCAGGCGGCGTGCCAAGTCTGCACTCACCTCCTCTCTCCCACACACATCCAGACACTGCCATCAGCCACCGCAACATGAGGGATAAAAGAGAGAAAGCAAATTCTGGGCAAATTCTCAAGACGCTCTGCTTTGTGATCCAGCAAAAACAAGGCAGGAAACTGTATTTGAAGCACAGCAGAGGCTCACTGTCAAAGATGTATCTGCTGTCACTGACCACTGGCTCTCCTGTTTGTCCTCTTAGTATGAAAAGCGTTTTCTGAGTCGCTCCGACACAGTATCCTGAGTGCTAAAGTGAGTCATCTTTGGCAACTCCTGGAAAGAAAACCAGTCTTTTGGAGCACTACTGTACATATGAATCAAACTTATGTATGTGGACGGACTGCCAGAACTTAATGCGTTGCACATTGCTGGAGCATGCAAACACATATGTACTGTATCCTAGCACGCACACACACATAGAGACGCTGCGCACACTCATACAAACAGCTACGCATGTTTGTTTAAGCTTTTTTTTCCCCTTTTTCTCCAAAATAGACACACCAGGGTTGCTACAACAGTAGGACGCAATCTACAAAACAACCCAGCTCAGTAGAGGAGTATCATCTTACACGGGAAAAAATTGTATATTTTTATTGGGTAAGAAACTGGAAAATATTAGAGAGTACTCTGGACATGAGGTTTTTTTTCTGAATTCAAAGGGAGAATCTTGGTTTTATTATTGTAAATGATAAAAAAAAAATCATATTTCCCCTCTATGAAAGATTATGCTGTACACTATGCACTTAAGAATTTAACTCTGGTAAACCAATGTTAACTGGAAGACCATCTTTTGCTGCTACTGTAGTAATCACGCACAGTACGTGTGTCCAGTTACTGAATTAATTCTCAATTAGAATTTAAATGGCCTTTGCATGCATTTCAATCATTTTGACAGGATTCAAATAATGTATTTATTCACATTTTTTTAATCTTAATTATAAAGTCTTTAATGTCTATAAATGCATAGGAATACAGAATCTGTAGGCAGGGCAAGATTTAGTATTGGAAGTGTGCTTGTGTCTGTTTGTAGTCTGTTTGGAATTTAATTTTACTCTCATTGACGATCGTTTGATGACGATTTAACTTAATATTACAGTTTTTCCCACAGATTTAGAATGTGATGCTGGTGTTTTGTTCATTTGTTTTGTTGTTGTTGTTGTTGTTGTTGTTGTAATCTTGTGTGTGTCTCTCCAGGAAGTGTGAACGCATCCCAGGTGGAACTCTTCATGATTACTTTTTTCCCTTCAGCAGCATTTTGAGGAGTTTGAGTGGTGGGAAGGATAATTTATCAAATCGATCCGGTTAGAGTTGATCAGATCAATGGATGAGAACTTTTGCAGAACTTTTAGACCAAGCACAATCAACAGTTAAGTTTCACTTTCTCCATGTTGCTCCATATGTGCCCACAGTACACTCTGCACTCAGAGAGGTGCAATCAATAATCAAGCAGTATATTCTAATAGTGCTCCTTATGAACAGTCTAGCTCCAAAAATATAAATCAAGTAGTGGCAGAATATGTTTTCATCATGGCAGGCCACCACAAGTAAATGTATGTGTGGGAAAGCCCGTATTACCCTTTTAAAAATGTATCTGCATTCGTATGCAAATATCTGTTTATCGGTATTAATTGAAATGGCCGGCATATAGTAAAAGAAGTCTTTCCCTGAATATCCTTGCTACACCAGAACCGACAAATTATTGGCTGTTGTCCCCACATGCTTACCGTCAGATGGATAAACAATGGGTTCAGAGACTGTCAATTCTTCAGCTCTGCAAAAAGTTTGGGCTTCTGGTGTGAAATGTATCAGTGGTGCCTGCTGCGCCCAGTGTGTGACCTCCATTACCTGCACCCTCTACCTGTACTGTGAAGTCAAACCACACTGTTGTAATTTCAACTGCAAGACAGCAAAGTATATTGTACCTCCGCATGTCAACTTGCCTACAGCACCACCTGTCCATTGAAAGCCCTGTTCTTCCACCTTGCTGCAGTGAGCAGACAGCAGAGGACAAGCAGGTAATGGGATTGCCACACCCTGTTTGGGTTCAAAGCCATAGGAGCTCTGAGCTGTAGGACAGCATGCCGGGATGTGTCTGGGGAGCATCATCTGGATGCTGGAATTGCTCAACCTGCACAAGCTCATTGTTCTGCGCTGTCTCGATCTATGCAGGAAGGAAAAAAGACAAGAAAGTAAAAAAAAAAAAGTCCTAAAAAAAGAGTGTAGAGGTGTGTGGATGCTGGCAGGTGTGCACAAATGTGCATGCATACATATGCACGGTAGTGTCATGACACAGCCCTTTTTTCCCCTACGTCAACTCTTTGGATCTGCACCTTTGAGATAAAAGAGACGAGAGGAAGCCTTGTTGCTTTTTCAGCCAGTTCTCTAATCCTTCACATTTACTATTACTCCCCTTTTTCTCCTTAGTTTTCTCTATCTATAGAGCACAGGTTGTCACCGTTAAATTTTCAGTTTCCCCTCAGTGCTGAGGACCCTCGAGAAATACCCATGCACGAAGATTAGGAGCCTGTAATTCCTTTTGTTGTTGAGGCTATAATGAATATCATAAGATGCTTATTTTGTGAGTATCAAGTCTGTATTTGAATGACGAGCATGTGCTCTGGGTGGGTTCTCCTCTTTTTAACCATGCGTCATTCTCTCCCTTATACCCTGCCTTCTATATGGTGATAAATCCAGCAGCTTCATGCTGCATCCAGCATCGCTCTGCCCTCCCTCCCACCTTTACTAAAAAAAAAAACTTTTCCATCTTCCAAATCCCTTCATCCATGGCCTACAGGTTATCTCCCCTACTCTAGACATAATCCTGGCCCCTCTGGCAGAGAAAGAGAGACAGAAAGAAAAGAAAGGACCATATAGAGACAGAAACAGAGACAACGACAGAGAGAGAGAGACGCACAGGGGGAGACGGAGAGAGCCAGACAGAGAGAGAGAGTAGCACAGGGAGGAGGCACAAAGAAAGGTAAAGGTACAGAGAGAAACTATGGAGACAAACAGCAACGCTGTAAAGTCAGTGGAGCAACAAGAAGACGTAAACACGCTACCTTCTCCAACTGCCTTTACCAGTGAGGGGGGGCGCAGACCTGTCAACGATTGTTAACACATGTGTCCAGGCTTCCTCTAGGCCGTTTACTTGGAGACTGAAGGAGGCTCAGCACCAAAGATTTATGGCTCCCGGGGAAGAAAGGGAAGTGTGTTATTGATAAGTTGCCGAGAGAAGGCGAGGGCACCCACTGCAGTAATTAGAGGATGAACTTGCAGCCCATTGATTGAATGGAGTCCTGGACAGACACCAGAGCCACCTCATACAGTAACACAGTCACAGTGTGACCTCACTGAAGACAGGTGACCTCACCTCTGAGCCGAGAATAAAGGCTGAGGCTGTGTATCACCACAGCTGAGGACTCAGAAACAGTTTGATGTGTCTATGAATGATCAACAAATGAGCCTCTGCAGCTGGTGTTGCATCAGAACTCAGCAACACAGAAATCAATGATGAGCAGCCAGGCCCATGCTGTAGTGTCCATGTGTGCGTCTGTGCACGCGCAGTGTGTCAGTGTGTACATGTGGGTGGAGGAGGAGGGGCGGGCGAGGGTTGCTTCTGTTAAAGCCTAGTATTATCCCAGCATTCACCAGTGTTTCCAGTGACCACAGGCTTGGAGGGCAGCCCAGTCCTTCTAGACATTGCTTAGCAATGGGACCCACCATTGTTTGATTTGGCTGCATATTCCAGTGTTTTCAGCGTTGCCTAAAAGAGGAGGGGTCAGTGGAAGCACTGAAGAAGTCTGAGCTGAAAGGAGGAGGAGAAGCGAGGCTGCAGTCGGCCTTCTTCCCATTCCCCAGCTTTCCTAGAACTTAGGAAAAAAACAACAGATGCAGGGGCCGAGTTCAAGTTCTGTTTCTTTCATTTTTTCCACCCTCCATTCGGTACCAACAATAACTCTCAGCTTGTTTCAATCGGCTGTTGCAGCAGATAGGTTTACTTCATCAAGATGACTTAGATGGTGATAAGTATCTTTAATCAAGGCGAAGTATGTTAAATACATTCCAGAGTAAAGGCAATGACGGGGTGATACTATTTTTACAGTCCACACATTTGACCTGAGCTTGCTTGAGCGTCCTTTGTTTGTGTTGCAATGTGCGCATGAGTGTGCATGCACGTGTCACTTGTTAAACTCAGTTAATTAAAAACCTAGTAGCACTCATTTATAAATCTTTACCATGTAGTTCCCATTTTAAACCTGTCATCCACATCACCGATACTGTCAAAACAAAACTCAGAAACTGTTATTTATCGCCTGTTCTTAAAGACAGGTTATTGTAGCTACTTTTAGGTGATATGCATAAAAAGGTAAATTGTTCCAGTCCCTGGAGAGTGTTCAGTTTGAGCAGTTCATCGTAACTAACGCTGAGGAACTTCCAGGACACAAACCCACCTGAATCCTTTTGTCCCCCAGAGTCAACATTTTAACAGTGCAGAGCTCCCATGCGTAGCCAGGAGCTGGTTTGGAAATCTGAATCCCTCCATCTCATTAATAGTAGATGCCCTCCATCCAGAGTTGGAGATGCCTGAATAATCCTCTCCTGGGTTTTTGTCATTCAAATGTATTCCACCCAATGAGAAACCTGTTCTGCAACTTGGGTCTCATGACTTTGTCATGTGCTTCTTGTAGCACCATGGGGACTCTTTTTCACTCTCTGAGGGACCTGCAGACTGGGCAAACTTTCTAAGGACACCTTAACATGCTTATACCTTTGTACAGACTGTCTCCTCTACCAAGCAGTATTCTGTGCTGCGTCAACAGGACAAAACCCAAATGAATCCACTCTGACTGTAAAATAGATTTCACTCACAGCAGTAACTAAAGTGTACTCCTCTTCCTCTTACCAAACGCACCAACCCCCCACTCTCTGCAACTCCCTCTCGCATCCGCCTTACCCTCCTCTTCTGCCCAGGTGAGTGTTGTTCAAGCTGCAGCAGCAGTGGAATTACACAGGCAAGACGAAGAAAGCGGACAATTATCTTCAATATCTGTCAGACACATGACAGCAACAGCCCCCCCTTTCCCACCCACCAACACACCACACACACACACGCACACACACACACACGCTCACAAGCCAAAGGAAAGTACAAAGAATGGGGGTGTGCTGCTCTTTTGATTGTTCAGAGGCATAGAAATTGTCTCTCTCTGTCTCTCCTTCTCTCTCTCTTTCTCCTACCCCCCTCTTTCTCAATGCCTTTTTCTGCTCATTACCCACCACATTTGCATGCAGGCTGCCAAAGAGCAGGCAACTATGGGGAGGGAAATAAAATAAAATAAAAGGATTAGAACAATGGTAATCACCGGTGCTGCATGCATTCGTGTGTGTTTACGTGCGTGCATGTACACACATGCATGCAAGTGTGACAGAAAGTGAAGTACAGAAAAGTGTTGAATATGAATTCATCTTTGACGGTATTTTAAAACGGGATGAGAAAGAAAAGCTTGAAAGATGCAGGTGTAATTAAAATCTGAGGCTGACTGTTCTTTTGCGGCACAACAACTCTAACATGCATTTGCTTTAATTCAAAAAATGAGCAAATTTTACACAGATCCAGATTCAATCTGAAAACAAAAAAATAATGGAAAACCATTTACAGCCTCAACAACAAAACGATTAATAGAACTTTTCAGTCTGTGTGTGAAGCAAAAGTGCAGAAAAAGTTAAAACGATGCAAAATGAGGAAAGAACTGTGAGTGAGCTCCCTACTAAGAAAGTGTACTAAGTTATAATATTTTCCAACTTTTCAGTATGTCCTCAGGGTCTTTACCTTCCAGAGTTGCCAACTAATGCCCCGTGGGTAGAGGGGCTCCATAACTGACATGAGCTCAAGCATGCAGACAAGTGCTAATAGAGCTGGGCCATATCAGCAGGGCTGGAGGGATGGTAAGGACTGGCCATATCACAGCCCAGGGTAAGACCTGCAGGAAAGACTCTTTCAGAGCAGGGAAGGTCGATGAAAGACCCCCATGTGCCACAGAATGGATTATGTCTCCTTCTCTCTCAGCGCACTGATAACCACATCAGCTTCAAGGACCCCCTCAGGGCCAGTGCAGGTGAGGCTAGCTATCTCTCTCACTTACAATCATGAATCCTTGATGCATTAACTGAGTTTCAGATGCACGCGAGTGTAGAGCAGTCTACGCTAAAGGGAACAGATGGGGATAAAGGATGGAATGTGTTAGTGTGGAGGAAGTGGAAACAGGAGACCAATCAGCAGAAGCACAACAAAGCTAGGGGAATGCTAACCTTTGAAGGACTAGCAGTTTGAAAGAGGCGGGTGAGTGGGGATCTGTGATAATAGCGCACACTTGATCACGCCATTACCTCGAATTAGGGATAATTAGCCTCGGTAAACTGGGCACGAAACACGCCTATGATGTTGGGCCCAGAAGGCATGCTGTGGTACCTTTTACAGCCCGGTGGCTGATTTTGGGCACACACAACTGCTGCTCACAGCACGGCGAGGAAGCGATAAAGAGAGTGGGCCCGGCTGGCTGGTAGCAAACTGGGAGTAATTATCAAAGAGAGCTTATAATCAAACATCCGAATCGCAAACACGGACTATAAAACCCCTTTGGCTTACATCCAGGAGTCGTTTTATCCAATTAGGTAAATGGCTGTAATGTGGGGGATTGAGGTGGGGATGAGGGGAGGGGGCTGAGGCAATAAACGAATGGGGCTCCACAATCATACATTGCAGGGGACATTTGTCAATATTTTTGTCTTTCAGTTATTCTCCCATTGTCTTCTGTTCAAATAGCACCAGAATCAGACAACTAGAGTGCAAATTTTAGTCACTTCAATTCTGGCTGCTGCACTGTTGGACAGCAACAACTGTTTTTGGCAGTGTTTTCCCATTCCAATTAGCATTCACTGTATCTGTATTTAATTACAAAACGTAACAATAAAGAGAAAGGTAAATCAAAGGTGTAATTTATTCTAGAAAAAGGTTCAGCTTTGAACAAAACAGGATTACACCTAGTCAGGGCCTGCTAACTAGTGAGCAGATGCAGGGTGATCCGAGTAGCTTCCTGATCTGTAGCCAAATTTAGTCTCCTTAAATACTGTGTGTATATACAAATCACCATCATCAACCACAAAACAGCTGAGTAATGACTGAGAGATAAACCAGTGACTTTAGCTCCCTTGTAAAAGGGTCCTGGTGGTTTTGATGTACCACAACCCTTGTCATTCCCTTTCAAAATCAGTATTTTAACAGTGATTGCGACAGCTCTCACTTTAAAGAGCTCTTGCCTCACTTACCTCTGTGTGTGTGAGTTAACTGGGAGCTGGATTGTTCAGTGGTGATGAAATCCAGATACAACCCAGTGTGTGTGTGTGTGTGTGTGTGTGTGTGTGTGTGTGTGTGTGTGTGTGTGTGTGTGTGTGTGTGTGTGCAACAACACCCCACCTCCACCACACCGGAGAGGAATGTACCAGGCAGGGTAAAGAGAGGAAAGATGCTAAACTCATGGCCCTCAGAGCTCCTAAAACCTGAAAGTCACATTCCACATCATCTTGACACTTTGTAGGCTACTGAACAATCTGGGGTTCCCTTTCTGTGAGTGACAAGCTTTTACACTGTGGGCTGTTGCCATGCACTTGTTAACCCTGCTCCTCTTCCCTTCTGCCATTCAAGGCACGGCTCACACTACAGCAATACTATGTTAAGAGCTATGCAAATAGCAATTTCAGACACCACAAGCAAGAGCAGGATATTTATGGAGAAGCCTCAGAGTCGCACAGAAAAACATGTGCAGCTACAACCCAATCACCAGAATAAATGTTGGCATGGTATGCTTCTTCAAACCCCGGATATGTTACATTTGTATGTTTCGTATGTAGCGGATATATTGAAACCTCACATTTCTTAATTTCAGTTCTATGTTATGACAGTGTCATGCTTAAAATGTGGACAGGTTAAGGCACAAATCACTTGGTTAGGATAAGGGGAAAAAATGTTTTAGATTAAAATACATGGTTTTGTTGCAACAAACACGGCTAGACCTGAGTTGTCTTGAGCTTGTGTTAAAAAAAAAAAAAAAACAAATCTTGATGCTACAAACACAGCTGGACATATCCAGTACTTGTTTTAAAAAAAACACCTGCTTTTGTTGCTACAAATACAGCTGGACATGTCATCAACTTGGTTAAAATACTCCCACTTTTGATGCTACAAACACTGTTGGATATGTCCTAAACTCGTTTTAAAAACAATTGCTTTTGTTGCCACAAATGCAGTTGGACATGTCCCCAGCTTCTTCAAAAAAAAACAAAACACCCATTTTAGATGCTACAAACACTGCGGGGAATGTCCAGAACTCGTGTTAAAAAACTCCTGCTTCAGTCACAACAAATACAGTTGGACATGTCCCCAGCTTTGTTCAAATACACCCACTTTTGACACTACAAGCACTGCTGGACACGTCACGAACAGTGTCACTGTTATGTTGTGTTAAAGGCCCATTTTCATAATGTAAAAGCATAACTCCAAAATTAAATGTTGTCCATGAAGGGAATATTTCAACATTTTGGGATCAATATCAGTTTGTTTTGAAATCTGTTATGCACTTTGCCTTGAGCAAAAAGACTGAATGCAGAAAGCATTGCCACTTGAGCAATTCTTTAACTATTATTTTTAGACTTACATTTGGATCTACCCTCAAAAATGAGCCCCGTATTCACTCTACAGAGGAATACACCCGAAAAAAATCGAATCAAATGTGTGATACTAAACAACCTCCTTCAAAGTACAATTAACCAAAAGTAAACACGATACTGTCAGGTTTCTGTTACATATCACCAAAACTACTGATTATTCATCAAAGTAACCACTAACCCCAGGGATAAAGACTGAGTGAGAAGCGCAGGTGAGCAGTAACAGGGGAGCACATGCAGGTGTGTCTGTTATGGTATCTATGCATTTTTTTAAGCATGCAAAAGCATGTGTGTGTCTGCACGTTCATGTGTCAGAACGCCTGCCTGCACGGGTGTGTATGCTATTGTCAGAGAGGGAGGCAGACACCGATTCCTCCAGATGCGAACACCTATGCTGCACTCAGCCTCAAACTCCTCCACTAATAAACTCTGATATTAGTTACAGCCTCTGAACTCAGGAATGTGGCACTTTAACTCTTTCCTGCCCATACAGGCTGCATTCGACAAGCCCTCCTCAGCCCAGGGCCCGCCTGCAGAGCCACTCAGGCATGAGATGCTGGCTGTGCGTGCATGTACGGGGCATGTCCTACATGAGCAGACACATACAGGGCTGCTCGATAGTGAGGTGGCCTCCATCCCCTCGGGGCCTGAACAGGAAAACACAAGAGCAACTGGGATGGTGTTTCCTGTAAACACCTTGGTGTTACAGTGCAGGTGTCATGCAGGAGGCAGAGCAGCACAAGGTGCGTCTATGTGTGTGTTGGCGAGTATGCAGGTGCTGGGAGACAATGCGTAAGTGTGCAGGTGTTTGAAGACAATGCGTGAATTTTCGAAGAGAAAGGAGTGGCTTGCTTTCAGGAAAATAAATGTTTGTTGAGCATTACAGATGCTTGAATCTGTGTCTCACAACAGACAAATAAAAAGACACTTTGTAAAAACATTTTTTCCAGGCTCTGCTGTACTGTATGGCTTTCAAAATATACACAGCAACACTTGATCTCTTCTGGTCTTATATACAGCAGTTTGTGGTCATTCAATTACATCATTATTCTCCACCCTTCATCATTTTGTCAGTTGATGAAGACGAGAGACCCAAGTGGTGATTGATGTGATTTACAGCATAACCTCAGAATACTAAATCATTAGGCTCACTTCCTCCTTTAAAGAAATCCAAATCCTGCAGACTAGATACCATCGCTACTGTCTTAAACAATTACTGGCGGCCGCTTTGGCATAACTGTGGGCACAGATCACAGACTGTAGAAGCAAACATGCATGTATCATCTTTGCCATCACTCAAAGGCTTCTGACTGGATGTTTAAGCTTTGGGTTCACTGCTTGCCCCCGTCATCTTGGTGGAGCCACGCAAAAGCCACAAAATCCTAACATGGTTAGAAACGAGGATGCCTTGGTGAAGCAGAGGTGGGGGGAATAAGTGGCAGCCACCACAGCTGACTGTGACGGGGCTGCGACACTTGTCAATCAAGCAAGCACACACCAAAACATAATTCTCTTTACGCTCTGCAACGACCTTAATTGAACAATTATTCTAAAAATCACCACCAAGACACTCTTTTTTGTGGAGGAAAGCAGTAATTTTGTATCTGAGATGGATGTTGTAAGCATATAGGCTAACAGAGGAACTGTAGCTTAAGGGCTTCATGCACTGACTTCACCACTCAGTCATTGTAGATTTGTTCTAGATCCTGGTTTTAAATAGTGGGTCTTAAAAGGGTGCTGCAAATCTGTTATTGGACAATTTAATTTAAGTTTTAATTTTTTTTCTTCCAAAAATTAGATGTCTGAAAATACACATTAATATGAATCGAATATATAACTAGCAAAGATAAATTAGCCTATTTAAAAAGCCTATTTAATTTGAAGTACGCAACAATGATAGGCTAAGTGGTACCCATGAATCTTTGTGCAAAAATGTGAGCTACACCGAATTTCTGTGCAGCACCGCTTTTTTCACTGTGTCATTTATCCAAAACGACCATGTGAACTAGTTACTTTAGAACTGTTGAAACAAACTGGCCAATTAGCTACATGATTATTCCAAGTGTGCAGACACTGTTGCAAGCAGTAATGATCTGTTTTGAAACTTTTTGAGTCACTAAAACACTCTAACATACCGTCCACCACAGAAACCACTGCCAAAATTGCAGGGGGCACTGCACCTAGCAAATTTTTCCACACATTCATTTATTGATGGTGATACACCACAATATCAACATCTGGCACCGCATATTGATTTTCTATTTTTGGAGCTGGACCATTCATTAGGTGTGCTGTTGTTATATGCATCGTATTTGGTTATTCATTGCGGCACACTCTCAGAGCACAGAGCGTACTCTTGGCAAAGACACTGCAGCATAACATTACGCACCGTGAAAATGAAACTTAACTATTCATTATGCCGGGTCTTAATAACTGTCTTTCATTCGACTGCAGCAGCTGCACCTCTTGATTCGATCAACTGATCAATAATCAACCCTGCTAATCAAAATCCACACAGTGCTGCTGAGTAAAAATAAACGCATGCAGTTTCACCTGTGCTGCATTCATATACCCACAAAAACCTCAGAATTTAGAGAGGGGACACAGAATGACACAAGAATGATACAAAGGGACACAGACAGCTACCACCACACATTGATACTAATTCTGTGGTAAACACTGCCAAGCCATGTTACAACTCCTGCTTACTTAGCAGCTACAGGCATGCACAAACAAGAGAAGACCCGAAAATGTTCTGAGAATTATCTCAAGTGCAACTCAATATATGTAGCAGGGGGTGTCTGCTCCATCCCGAAGACCCCTGGTCTATGTGGGCCCAATATAGATTTGATTAAGTTATTTGTGATGGTATGTTTTTTGTGGTTATTCCCACAATGTGTGTGTATGACCTAATTTTCAAATTCTTTATCACGTTTGTGTTTACATGCTTACATATCTACAAATACATCTGAGTATTCACGCAAAAAAAAACCTTGCACTTGGCTCTAGCACAGAACTGTTTTGTGTGTGCGTGCATGCGTGTGCGTGTGTATGCGCGTGTGTGTGTGCACACGCGCACGTGTATGTTTGTGTTTGTGTGTGTGTGTGTGTGTGTGTGTGTGTGTGTGTGTGTGTGAAACTGTTCCAAACAGGAGCGCTAGCCTTCTTAATGAATCATTAATCCGCAGACGAGCCACGCAGGCAACAGATGCAGTCGCAGACAACTTCTATGAGAACTGCACAGGTGGGAGGGAGAGGCTGGGCCCGGGTGGTTGTGGGATGTTTAGACAATTTGGGATCAAATGAGAGAAATATTATAAGGATTAGAGATTAGATTTGTCATATGCTTTTCCATGCAGAAGACAAGATACACAGACAACAGCAGCAGAATGGGGGATTTGATCTGCAAAAGGTCAAACAGAAATTGCGTATCACTTTTTTCGTGCTTGTATCATGCACATGTTTACACGCGTGCATCTGTCCTTTTCTCTGAAGCATGCAAGCATATCTCCAGATTTGTAAAAGTGTGAAGCAAGCGGTACGTGTGTGTATGTGTGAAACACAACTTCTGGTTGACATTCTCCAAATCAACCAACTCCACCCTCAGGATCAGGCAGAGGAAGGATGCTGCTGGCCCTTTTAGCAGTAGAAAGAGTCATGTTATGATTCAGCTCGCACTCCCTCAGAGGCGTCAGCCAATCTGTGGGCTGGTGGCAGTGTGAATCAGGACTGTTGCAAACTCCCACTCCCACACTTTGAGACTGAAAATGTGTCTTTTGGATCACGAGGAAGTGTGACTAGCGAGGCTTGAGCTCTGAAGGAGAGTTTATTTCGTGTGCCCTTAACGTGACAACACAAACACATTTCCGAAAAACGGAATAACACCACTTGTAAATAAACAGTGAAGTGATCAGAAGATGTGACAGCGTGCCTCAAGTAACATGGACACACACAAAGGAACATTCTTCTCAAACTGCCAGTTTAATTAAGTGTCTTTTACTTTGGCAATCTTTCATCATTATTTACTGTTTAGACCACAGTATGTTTCTGTTCTGTAACTGAAGCCATGTTTTAACCCAGCAAGTGAAGAAGCAAAGTCCCTACTGAGATCAATTGAGTTTTGTTATTGTAATATTAAAACTGGAATTGCCATCATTTAGGTAAACAATCACATTTAGACTTACAGCACTTGTACATGCTCTAAGGAGCACAGTGTGCAATGTATGTGTGGTTAAAGGGGCTATTTAGGTGTCAGGTGGATTGAATGTGTCCTTTGGAGCAGGCTAGTGGTGTTAAACTGCGGGGCTGCAGCAGGGCAAGCTGCAAGAGCATGACTGATCTATTGAGAGGAGCATCAGTGTGAATGCAGCCGTGGCTCCAATCAATATCGCCTTATTTGTTTGTGTGCACGCATGTGTAAAATTGTGTGTTGTCTCTCTCAGTCTCTCTTTCAAGTTGTGTAAGTTAGGACCTTGCATTTAGGGAGCGATGGCGAAAAGGGCTGAGAGCAACGAGGGGTGGAATGGAGAGAGAGTTGGCATTTCAATCCCACAGAGAGGCAAGCGAGGAGAGTATTCATCGAATGATCTCGGCTTCATTCACAAACACAAAAGCCACTTGCTCTTTCCTCGGTGACAAAGAGGCCAGCTCATTCTTTTGCATTTACCTGCTTAGCATCAGGATCGTATTCCTCTGGTTTTATTCAGTCACAGCTATCAAGTGGCCTCTCTCCTGTGCCTCTTGAAGACTGAATGAGGATGAGCAGTCAGGGTGCTGTAGCTGCTGCCATAGGGGGAACCTCTAGGTTTACATCTGATGAGGGGAACCATATCCACACGATGGGTCACTGCATAAAGAGACCAGGAGTGACTGCAGACATGCTTAACTAAAGGTTTTCTTCAGGCCGCTCCTCAACCATAAATTGGATTAACACAAACATGCAATACTTTGTAAAATTAATTTGTGCTACATTATACTATTTTCTTTCATTTACTGTAACACCAACCCAGGGCTTCAATTAAGTCTTCCTGAATGTTGTGAATTTCAAGGACTTGAATGAATTCTTTGCTTTTGCCTGAGGCCCATGTCTTACAGAGACTCATTGCTTGTAAGCAACATGATTTTACATGTTCAGATGAGGTTATTCAAAACAATGGTCTTTTCAAGGTTGCAGTACAGTTTGATGAAGCACTGTGTCCCAAGGCAAACCTGACTATTGATCGCAGAAATCTGATTTGTTATATTAAGTTTATCATTAGTGTGCAAAGATAAATGCATGAAAGATGAAAATATGGAATGAAAGTATTAAATAATTGCTTCTATTTAACAAACAATTATAGTCTATGACTCATACAGTCTATTTTATAATAGAAAAAATTGAATGTAGGCCTATGTCTGGATGTGGTTCTTTTTTTTCTTAAATAATATCTCAAAGCACATCTGGGGTCACCAAATAGCTCCAGACTCCATCTTTATCACACTGTTTAAGAGTCACTGTTTCAGTGACATTTGTTTGTACTTTGATGCTTGTTTTAATATTGAATCTATAAAAAAAATGTCCAGCTGTGGGATTTAGGGGGTATATTGACAGAAATGTAATATAATAAGTATGCATTCTTTAGTGTATAATCATCTAAAAATAACATTTGCCATGTTTTTGTTACCTTAGAATGGGACGTTTACACCTATACAAGAAGTGTGTCTTTGTCCACAGAGTCCATCATGTTGGACTACCAAACACTGGCTCTAGATAGGGCCATCTGCATTTTTGTTTGTGCCAGTGTTGTTAGTGGTTTAAAACAGCGGGTCCAATTGTTTTGAAGAGGAAGAGACCTCTGTTGATAATTTGGCTCCTAGGAAAAACCTCCTTAACATCGGGATCTTAAGTTACCTAAAAAAAAATGTGAGTAGACATTAGCAGGTGCTGGGCTAGCAGTCTGTCAGCAACAAGCCGAACTGCATTGAAGAAACACCAATTTGTAAAGTGAAACTTGTTTTGTCTGTGTTTTTACAGGTTTTATGCACTGCTCAGTTTGTTTTGGAGAGTAGAAGTGCGGATAATCCCGCTCCCGGTGAAAACCTCTTGCACATTGAACACTGAAGGAATCCTAACCAGGAGTTCACGCTTAGCAAACGGGAGAAGTTTCAGCTGGCTGCAGACTGCAATCTTTCCCACTGGATGCCACTAAACCCTACACAATGGAGGTTTTGGAGTTTGGAGTGCGAACTTTCAAATAAAAATGATTAAATGACCTAGAACTTCAATCACTGCAATGTCACTATTACCTAAGAAATAATGTTAACTCATCAAGTGTAGCATACTATCAGCTTAACTATAAGAAATGAACTCATGATGCTTATACTGCCTGCACATATAAAAAAAAAACAACAAACATAATGAATGTTTGTTTGCTCCACACAAATAAACAGACACACACTGACACATTCATACCAAGCGGACCGCTATTCCAGAAGATGTGCTACCCTGATGACAGCCCCATGATGAGAAAGGCTCAGTGCTGTAGAGCACATGACAGTCAAAGGTACCGTCCTGTCAATCAGTCAGTGTTACAGTGGGATGCCAGGGCTGGGAGATGGCAGTTTTTGAACTCTGGAAAGTTATGCTGAAACCTAAACCAGACCCCCTGGAGAGCAGCCCACAGAAAAAAACAGGTGCCCTGCACATGATGCGACTGATGGTAGGGTGGGTTGGGGGTGACAATCACCCCCTATACTACTCATCATGTAGAGTCATGGGGCTCACGAGCCAGTGTCCCCTCAGGAATTGTGGTGAGTTGTTGGACACGGTGTTCTAATAAAATAATAATAAAAGAAATAATCAACTCAATGAACTCCAGTCCAACTGAGAGTTGCAGTGACTTAACTTTTCAAACAGTGACATTTGAAGGCCACAGTTTTTGTATCTTGTCAAACGAGCCCTGAGTACATGCTGCTACTGTAGCCTATTTAAGCATTATTTTCTAACACAACCTACATGCAAGAATGAATAACAGAAAACAGCGGCCCAGCAGGCCAAGGCAGTGGAACAACATACTGTCAGCCCCTCTGGTGTTTTGTAGTCTCTGATGGAGAAGACAGGTCAAAGGTCATGGCTGGGCACACACAGAGGAGATCTCCCTGACCTGTGCACACATGGCCTCTCACCTCACCCACGTCACGGTAATACAAACAGCACACAACCTTACTGAAACATTTAGTGGCTATGAGAGAACTATTTCTGAGAATGATGAGGAGCATCTATTATTGGCGTAGTGGTTTGACCTTGCACCTGTTCAGTGTGGCATTAATGGAATGGTGGGGGGGGTGGCTGTTCATGTGAGCGCCTGTCTATGCACCCCTGCGCTTTTCCTTTTTATATCCGTGTGTATTTCACGTCAGTGCATTTTGACATTGTATTTTTGAGTGCACTTGTGTGGTACAGTATGTTTTTGTATGCATGTGCAGGATTTCTCTGCCTCCTTAGGTATGCGCTTGCGTGTGTGGCCTTGTGAGAGAAATTTGTGTGTGTACTGTATGTGTGTGGTACTCCCCCATCTGTAAAGCCCCCCCCCCATCCCCACAGGGACAATGCAATCAGACGTCACCACAGGAACCTGATATAATGATCGCTGTGGAGTGTGCTAATTAACACTGAATAGAGCTCATAAGCGCGGCCCTTTTGCCAACAAATCAGCCAACAGCACAGCACACGGGCGTTTGTCAATGAGCCGAGCTGAGGCTGGGTCACAAACTCGGCACAAAATCCAGCTCATTCCAAGGCTAGCGCACTTACACCTCCAGATACATGTGCGGCACATTGAGAATACATGCTCCTTTATTATGGGTGTAAACAGCCTGACAAGGCACAAGACTTTGAGGGAATCGTGTCCTTATTCAAGTGCCCTTAAGCTGTTTTCACTCCCTGCTGCAGTAAACAGTATCATTATTTATATCACCGTTGCCTATGAGGGTGTGTGCATACACTGGGAAAGCATCAACACTAGGTGATAGCGGCACACAAATTAGAATACACACTAACACACAACCGCTGGTCTCCTTTGAGATGTCAGCGATCTGCTCACGGTTTGGTGGAGCTATTGTTCAGAAGGGCTCATATTCTTTAACGGGGGGCCTTTTGTTGTTGTAAACAGCATGAATTTTTAATCCAGCCCAAGATTCTGGGCTGGTAATGAATGTGTCTCGGCTGCCAGCCTCTCTAGGGAGGGAGGCCCCTGGCTCCTGTTGCTAAGTTTCAGCAATGCCTGAGTTCTGGAGGAATCAGCCTGTTACGCCCCACCAATCTAGAACACACACAAACACACACAAAAATATATATGTGCATGGGCACACATGTGTACACGAGTACACTCTTGTACATACACCAACAGTCACTTGGGCAAACAACCACTGACTTAAACACACAAAACCAGCCTTTAACATCATAAGAACCTGAACTTTTAAATTTAAGACATATATAGTGTTAATGTATATTAATTGTTATTAACTGTTGCATTCCTTAAATAAGTAAAATGTATGGACACACAAAGGGGCATAATTGCAACCTATAGACACTCAAACATCCAGGCATTCAAAGAGACGGCAACATTTTTCAATTAACTCACTCCCTTTCTATTAAGTCTCTTCCTCTTACCCAGCTGATTTTAAGGAGTGTTTCTGTTTTCCTTTTTCTAGCTTGCTTTTTTTTCTCCTCAGAGAATCCATATCTTCGATTCTGCAGCCAGAGGCTGTCACTCATTTTATTAGTCTAAAGCTTGCTCGTTCAATAGTGTCAATTCCAAGCCTTGGACATTGACCTAAAGGAGTTCCTCCTCAACACCCAGCTCCAAATCAACCACTTCCTCCACAGAAATTTTCCTCCGCCAAGCACTTTCACCATCAACACTAAAATGCCCAGCTCACCCCTGACCTCATAGCTCCAGCTAGAGGAATTTATTTATCTGCATCTTTCAGTGAAGATGCTGATGCTCTCAGATTGCACATAATGATTGTGTGCAAGCCTTGACAAAATCATGCACATAGTTAAAAGCTAAAGCTCTACAATGGAATCTCTCCATTCCTGACACATTAACGGCATCTCATCTAAGACTGCAGAGAGAAACAGTAGTTGTGTGATCTTGATTCTGAAAATAGATCTGCTCCCATTGGAGCCTTTCCTGTCATAGAGGAAAGCTTCAATAAAACTGAGAGATGTATATGATATGTCAAAGGGTTAAATCAAAGTGTTGCTTTTTTTAAGTAAAAAAGCGGTGGAATTCTCCCCTGCCCTCTTTTTTTCTGTCTTCTCCTCCCAAAGCGATTAAATTGCTGATTGATTTTTGTATCTCAGCTCGATTCCTTGCCCCTCGCTCCCCGTCTCTTGCCATTGATCCTCACAAGGCTGCTGACTCCAAAGTCAGAGGACCCATCCTCTCTGGCCTCCGGAAATGAACTTGTTAGATGGGCTGTGCGATTTATTGCTCATGAGGCCGGGGTGTCTCTGTGTGAATGTGTGAGTGTCTATAGGGGCTGTCTGTGAGTGTGAGTGTGTGTGTGTGTGTGCGTTTTTGTGTGTGTGCATGTGTGTGTGGGTCGTGAGCCAACTCTGCTTTCACAGAGCTTGAAAATTTATTGCATGTCTGCATTTCTCTGCACACCGGTGCATGTGCACGTCCGTGTGAGGGAGCTAAGTGCTGAATTTATACCAGCATGTGTTAGTGTGCATGCATGTGTGTATGGACATTATTCATTTTTGACAATGTTACACATTATACCACACAAGTTGGAGATCTTATCTTCTGTGACAAGTTCATGACCCTCAGTGTCTTGTTTAACTTTCACTACGCCTGATCTTGTGTAGTTGGCTGTATCACAGTTTACCATCCCAAATACATAATTATTGATCAGCTTGAGGTTTTGTTTGGCAGTTTTCTGCTTAGGTAAGATGTTAAGAGTTTATTCTGGTATCGTGCGGTGCAGTGCTCACTGATCGGCCCTGTCCACCTGTGTGTGGCGTCAGACACAGCCCTGTCCTCTACTGCAGCCTCCTCTGACATATTGATTGGGTTCCATTTAAAAGCCCTGTTCTCCCACCATTATTTACTCCAATAGTAAATCTTTACAATGCCGTAAAAGACTGTTTTACGCACTTGGATTATACAATCTCCCTGCTGCAGCGGCCAGACAGGCGTGTGTCAGGCAACGAGAAGAGAGGAGGTGTGGACTCGGCACCTCATCTCTCCCTAGAGGCATATGCAGTGCAATGGCACCAGAAAGGGCCTTGGCACTACTTTAAAGGCTGCTCCGAGAGAACGAGCTGACTGCTTTCCCTCGACTTCACTCTCCTCTCTCCAGTGTGCTCTGGCACTCCTCCACCCTTTTGTTTTAAATTGCCCATTTTTTTTGTACTTGGTACTGTGGCATTTAATTTGATAAGAGTGCCAGCTACTGTTGTTGGTTTATAGTTCCGCAGAAAGTGATCTTGCATAACTGACCCAGACCTCAAACAGAAGCTTTGTCTTACACTATTCCACTAACTGAAGGCCTTCTGTTTGGTTTCAATCATCAACTTGAGGGGAATATTTTATGATTAATTTGAAGTGTGTGCCGCAGCTAAGAGGTATGGAAATTATAAACTCTTATCAAACAAACACCATGGAAGTGCTGAGTGATTAGTATCCATTAGGACGTGTGTGCCAGGTAGTGAGGAAGTCACGCACACGCTCTTGACTCGCAGAATTCTTAGAGGTCACTATGCATCAACGTAAATCATTCAGCTTGGATATACCCGAGGTCTTTATTTCATTAGAGGACATATGCTCCGCTTGTTCCCACTGCCTCTCTTCATTGCCGACCCCAGGCCTTCAGCCCTGCCCAGGCGCAGTGTTGCTATGGTCCACATGGCCGCCAAGTCACACCGGGGGTAATAAGTACTTAATTTAGGAGCGGGGAGGCGGGCCATGGTTGGCGTTTATTGGTGTTGATGCCGAGCAGACTTCAAAAAGCCACTAGGCCCATAATTTATCTCTCTCCACGGACCCTGAGTGTTTCAGGAACAGAGCGAGGAAGACATAGAGAGTAAATGAATGTGAGAGAGAGAGGAAGAGAGAGAGTGTGCGTCTGTCTTTCAGTGGGTGTTTAATACTGCTTGGCTGTTGACTTTGGTGTACTTATTCTTTGATGTCAGTAACACGATCATCAAGGATCTTTTCCCCAGCCCCCTGCAGTAGTTTTGCACAGGCAGCCGCGCGTTCCCTCTCACAAACTCATCCAAGTTGAACTTGGCTGTCCAAATCATCTGCCGCTAGTAGCGCTCACATGGGATACCCAAGCTGAAAGTGTACACTTGAAAAAAAAAAGATCATTTGGAATAAACAATAAATAATTCAGAAGAGCGGTTAAATAAGTAATAGTGTGATATCTATTTCTTTGGTGGCGCTATTGCCTTTCTTTATTTATTAATGGGCTTAATAGACACCGTGTCTTGCCATGAAGAGCAGTCTCTTGAACTGAGTCCTTAAGGGAAAGAGAAAGTTACGACTTCGTTTATCTTGCCCATCTCCCCATATGCTTTTTTGTCCGTCTCTGTGAAGCGGCGAGACACAGAGCGCAGTCTAGACTTTTTATTTTGAGGGGGATACGTGGGGGAAAGGGTCAAGAAGTGACATGGGCCAGCTGTGGAATCCTGATCACAGCAGCTCCCCAAATCTTCCCCTCCTTCACATCTCTCTCTCTCTCTCTCTCACACACACACACACACACACACACATACACACACACACACACACACACACTCCCATTCCCAGGTCTCCTGTAATAGCCATGAGATGCTCCAAAAATACCCTCCCCCACCACATCCAGAGGAGGATATCCACCCCTCTCTAGGGAGATAGAATGTCTCTCTCCATATCTGGCAACCATGACCACAAATTAAGTGAGGGGTTCTGTGAAATATTCCCTTCGTGTGGCTCTGGGTTTAAAAGCGCCCTGAAGGATACAGGAACTCCTCAGTCTAGAAACGAGCATATGTGTGAACACTTGAACATCAATTCACAATTAAGTGATACAACAGCCTTCTTGAGCCCTCTCTAACTTGAGGGCTGACTGTCGCTGAGCCACACAGCTTTGAATCACAAAGTTGGGATAAGAACACTCGGATGAATGCAGCTCACTACACGCTACACCTCTGAGCTGAGCACATGTACGGAAAACTGCTGTTACTGTAGATGCGTCAATGTGGCACATAACTTGCAACAGCAAATGTTTTCCTCTCAAAAGTAATGTGCATCTTACATTGTGGATAGTAAAATGTGATGTTTTTCTAATGATCGTAAATAAGCTAATTGAGAGCAAATTCATTAAAAGTCAAACGCAAACCACAAAAAGCAACTACCATTACCAGCTGGCTAATGGTGATAATGGTACGCTTCCTGTAATTCTTGAGGTAATAAAGGTGCTTGGATGAAAATGGCAGTAAACTAAGGCGGGTGGGCTGATGGGCTGTTGTTCAAGTGTTGACACCTTCTAATATGTTGACAAATGTGTGCCTCGGTGGCCAGTCAACAACTCGCTAATATACGGCCACAACACTGTGCTGCTGAGGAGGGCTGAGGCAGTAGAGGCAGTGTGGAGCAGAGCAGGGGAGTGTAAGCGTTTTAGCAGATAGGCGGACGAGAACACACCGTCATCCTGAAACATGGCTGGCTGCAGCCAGAGGTTGTAAATCTAGCAGCACCAGAATTTCAGCACTGGCCACAATGTGACCAGGCACCTGCATTCTGCAGTCTGCGAGGTAGACAGTGCAGTGTTCGGTAGAAATACACACTACAGACTCCAACATACAATAATGCACATTTCTACAGAATTATTATTAGTATCCATTCACTCCAAGTTGTTGCACAAAAACATGCATGCCTTCATACACACATTACACACATCTGCACACACACACATCCCTCGCCATCTGAGGTTGCCCGCAGTGAAGAGAGGATAAGAAAACATAGCCAGGTCTGCCCCCTCTGGCCTGTGGCTGTTGGGAGGAGAGGATGCCTCTCGCCTCCCATTTCCCCTGGTCCACAGGAGGCCCATCTCCACACAGCCACTGACCCATCTGTCCCGCATGGCTAACTGGGCTCCTGTGTATTCACCACAGCAGAGCAACACTGAGGGGAAGGAGGGGCGATGGGGGCCTACAACATCTGGGAACCATCAAGCCAAAAGAGCCTTAGATCCTGAGATTCCAGGCTCCGACCCCTCTCCTCTCCTCACCCCCCACCCCCTTGCCTCTACTCAACCCCTCCACCACCACCTTTCCTCTCCATCTGTCTCCCTCCCTCTCTCCTCTCCCTCCTCTTCCTCTCCTCCCCTCGTCCCGGCTGCCCATCATTTCCATGTCTCTTCGGCAGTGGGCCTAATCCAAACAGATTGTCTAACTGTTTCAAAAACATACTCCCTTTCTCAGCCCCCTCTGCTCCCCCTCTCTGTCCTGTGTTCATCCCAGGGAACAGACACTCTCTTTCATAGTGGAGGAGGTGCTGGTGTCAGTCTGGCCTGGGTTAGCAGGTTACTGCTGCACAGAACCATTTCGGGAGGAATGAGCTAGCTAGGCCCCAAAGCACTTTGGCAGATCCCCATTTAATACTCAATCCTGACACATTACACGCCATCCAACCCTTTCCTCTCCCTCTTCCTCCACCTCCCTGCTAGGTCTGTATAGGAATGGCCACAGCTGGCCACATTGGCGCACTGTGTGTGTGTGGTTCAAAGCCCATTGTCTCAGACATATTGTCCAGCCCTGCCACCCTATTTCGCAGGCTAGTGCTGGGCCACGGGGAAGCCATTGGGGGGGGGGGGCCCAGTAGGGGGCTCAGGAGCTAGGAGGTATCCCAGGAGACCACCAGGCCTCCCACTGGGTAGCCTGCCTACATCAGAGACTCACCCTGCCACTGCCTGCTGAACCCCTGCATACTGTGTTTTGTTTAGAAGGAAGCTCTGTCCCTATTTACCATAATTGAATTAAAAGGATTAACATGGTTTCAGTGTTGCTCACATCTGTGTTCTCTATGATTCCACCTCTCTCCTTGTGTCTCGGATTCTTGAGGGAGGGGGACTGAAGATTTGGAGCTTCTTAGAAAATACGTTCTGTGAAATAAATGCAAGATTTTACATAATTTAAGTCCATTTTATGTAAAGCAAAATATGCTATAAAAAGTCCATTAGATTGTACTCCATTAAAAACTAAAGACACTAGAGACATTAACTAAATGTTCTCTAAAGGCCTCTGAAATTGAATATAAAGCTTTAGAGATTTAAGGTATAAAGTAATAACATAAGATGATGCTGTAAAAACCCAGTGGAACTCACTGTGAGGACTCTCTGTGTTGATTTTAGCCCATTCGTGAAGCTGCTGTCCCAATTGGATTGTGACTGAGGGTCAGGAAAGCAGTGGCCTGCAGATCAGAGGCTGGATTAATTGTTGACACTCTCCCAGTCCAAACAGAACCCTTACTACCCCCATTACACACACACATACGCACACACACACACCCGCCCAACTACATCGAGGTCCTGACAGACACTTTGATTTATGTCTAGCCACCAACAAAAAAAGAGAACAAAATCAATTGGCTATTACCGCACTTAGCACTGGGCTGTCACCACCTGGGAGTAGGGTGTTGAAAATAAAAGACAGAGTCCACGTAACTCTTCCATACCACTCCATATACTCATTCCCACTGGGGAGACACAGATCACTGCTCAATCTCCATATACACAGCTAGTCTCCAATGTGAGTGTCTGTAACACTTGTGCTCAGCGGCGGCCGTAGCCCAGAGGTCAGAGAAGCAAGCTTGTGACTGAAGTGTCGATGGTTGGAACTGCCAGACTGGCTGGAAAACTGTGGGTGGAGAAAGCAACAACCACTGCCACAACACCCCTGAGCGAGGCTCTGACTTCCATCTGGCCGACAGAACAGTTCTGTGGTTGCACTGAGCTGCTTGCAGGTGTGAGTGTTTGTAACTGCATGGATAGAAAGCACAGTGTTGATGAAACAGATCCGACATGTGACATTCAATAAATGTAGTATCTGAGAAAACGTAGTTGTGCTGATTCCCCACTGATTACTGGCTGTGAGCAAACTTCATCGGCAATGTCGTAGCGTTCAGATTTATTCTTACTGCACAATTTGTCTCGACCTACCTCATCTGTTGAGATGGTTTTTTTACATACGAGTCAGATTGTGCATCAGTTATTTTGTACATATATACCCTGACATATTGCGACACGGTCAGCTGTGTAAGGTTGGCTGAAATACTCTTCTTGTACTGTCAATGTACCCCTTCACCTTCCCCCGACCCTTCTGTCCTCCACTCGAAATTGTCCTGCTGTATTTAGTTCTTCATATTCCCCATGGAAGCTATTCCAGGCACGCATCATGCAAGCAATAGGGGGATATTTTTATGGTCAAGCTTCAGGGGGTGGGGTGTAAGGAGGTAGGGGGTCACTGCATGGAAAAGGCAGGGATGTATAATTTAGGGAACCATGACACCACTGGAATGATGCAGAAAAGTTTACTCAGACACAGCGAAAAACTGGAGGAAACACAGATCGAGCTGAGAAACTGAGAAATCACACAATACTGTACAACACCTTTTCTCTTTCCCCCTATAGGGGTGAGCCAAATGGAGTGCAGTTGTCAGTGGCAAAATGGGCCACATTGCATCACTCTCTCCCCCCCTTCCACCATGTCATCTTGTCCCTCGCCAGCCCAGGAACCATGTCTGACCCAACAACTGTGTGTCTGCCAACTGGAATGCGGGCCAGGGTCAGTGGCGGGGGCCTCATGGCCTCCAAGGGACTATTCTGAGAGCAGGAGCTCATCTCTGTTCTAACCCTATACTGGCGTCTTGTGACTGTGGTTAAAAATGGCCCAATGTGCTCACTGACTCTAAACACAATCACTCTCTCTCTCTCATGCACTCACACACAAGGCCTCACTGGGGAGCTGCAAAGTGGAAACCAGGCGATGTGAAGCCACAGAAGCCTCATGTGGTCCCGTGTTAAGCTTATTTTAAATGTCTGCAGTGTTCGTCACAGGCATCATTACAATCAAATGGCATAATGATAATTTGGGGAAAAAGTTATAATGACATGCTTGTGCAATCAAGCTCAGTCAGCATATGTTAAATGGTGCTAAGACAGTAATGCATATTATCACTGTCTCAAAAATGATGCATAACATGTTGCACAGCTACAATCTGCAAATCATCTTTGTGTCCATCTGCAGTTCCAAGTTCCAACCCGCTGACCATACACTGTAATCACTGTGTATTTAGCGTTATCTTTAGAGAGCTGGCCCGCGTGAGACCTCTTTACGACACTGTAAACTTTAACTGCCTGGGTCTTACTGCTTTAACTCCAGTCCAGCCACCCGAGGGAACCAGGGAGCTTACGCAGGGAGCTTATGGGATTGAATGGGAGAAAGCCACTGTTGTCCATCTCAGCAGCAGCAACGGCAGCATGACAGCTCACAGCCAGCTGTTCCTACTCTGCTGTATGGCCATAAAGATGCAGTATTTTGCAAGTTATGTTCAACAGGTAAACCTGTCTTACACAACGGGCTATATTTTTTTGTTTTACTCATATTTACTCAGATAAGGGGTTATCTTATCTTATCTTACTTATCTTATCTTATCGTATGTTTGAGGACTTTATATGTCCATAGAGTGCAATATGGTCTGAACAAACACTTAGCTTGTTCGGCTCTCTAAACAGCCCTCATAATGTCAATCCAACATAGTGTACACTGTATGTCAGACATGTTCAAACAACCACTAAAACTTCTATATTCTTTTTTATCCATGGTCTGAGGATATGGATAAACTGATTCCCAATCCCATAGACTGATAGCTTACTGCCTCTCCAGCTTGAGTTGGCTTTTATCTCCAACTCTGCATGTGATGGAGAGGCTTCTTGCTGTTAAATCATCTATTTCATGAGTTGCTGGCACTCTGAGGGGGGAAAAAAACCTAAAGGAGGCTATTAGAGCCTGGCTGTGTTAATGCAGCCACCCATTAAAAAATCCCCACGGAGCTGAGGAAAGTGGACTCTTACACTTTAAGTATCTGAACACACACAAACAGGCTTGCACACCACCAAAAAAAACATGGAATCACACACACAGACATGCGCTCAGATATTATTTGTCTTATAAACACGCAGCATTGCAGACATCCTAATGTACATTTAAAACAATGCATTACACAACATTGTTAAAATCGTGTAAAATTTTCGTAGCTGCTTAGGTATAAACAAAATCCAGAACAATGTTACATACGCGCAAACGTTGTGCAACAAATACCCACACAGACACCTGTTGTGACTCTCAGATTGCCAGAGCCCCAAGATAGTCGGTCATCTCTGACTGCTAGCTCACGTGAGCTGCTGGGGGTTGGGACAGAGCTGCCTTCTGGTGCAATACAAACAGGACTTTTATAGGCATGTTTACGAGCGGGTGGTCGTAGTCCCTCGTTTTGGGACAGGCTGGGCTAAGCTAGGTTGAGCCAAGCTGGACAGGAGGGGGGGGCAGGCAAGGATTGATGTCAAGCAGGACAGTACAACCCTGTCTGGGCGTCTGGGTCATATACTATGGCCTCTGCTCTCTCTGGTTTCAGCTCAGGTTGCCTTTTCATGTGGGCTCTCCTACAGGGGGACACTAACTGTCAACATAGCTCCTCTGTGAATGGCATAGGTCAGAGCACACATGTGTTTGTAGGGTGTCTCGTTGGTGCTCACAATGGATCATGTCAAGAAAGCACCCCACAGTGAAAATGAACCCTATAAATAAGAGCTTAACATGCTGCTCCACAAAAACACGGTTACGTGGCTTAGGTCGATGCATTGATGTTCCAGTCACATCAAAGTTTGCATTTAAGGCCAGAGTGGACTTTTAGCCAAGGCATGGTTGCTTTCTAAGCTTCTATACTGTGTAGTATTATCACAGCTGTGCTAAAGGCCAGATGAGGCTCTGACTCCATGGGCTAAGGAATCATTATGGGCTCATAAAGGGCCCTGCGCCAAGCCTCCACTCAATAAGCCTGGATCCACATGGAGCCAATGCAGCTGATTAATTAGTCAAGCAATCAATGAGCTGCGCCTTCCATCCACTGATTTCCTCTAGTATTTTGCCCAGGTACTGCAGCAATTATCACACACGTACAAACTCACGCGCAAGCGCGCACACACACACGCACGCACGCACACTGTATGCAAGAAAGCATACATATATACACACAAATTCACACACAAGTCATCACACACTTTCCCTCCTTTACACTAACACACACGCCTACAAAATGATAATGAGATACAAAAACAAAGAAAAACACTTTGAATTGGGGATAAGAGGCGACGAAGGAAAAAAAAGGCTGTGGGAATAAGTAAGAAAGTTCTCACCTTCAAAGCGGTGAGAGCAGGCTGGCTGTCAGTCAGGAGAGGGAGGTGCCATTTGAAGGATCAGTCATCCCTGACAGTGCTGTCATGGAGAGCCTTAATTAGCCAGGATTACTTCCTCACTTAATGAAGCATGCGCTTCTTCGTCTCGGCCCGGATACCACTCTCCCCTCTCCCCATTTTCCCTCCCTCAGGTTTTCTCCTCCGTCTATCTCCCTCACTCATTCTCTGTAGCTCTTTTCCTGTTCTGTGGGCTTCTCTCCAGGCAGGCTGCTCGAATCGCTCTTCATATTGGAGACTTCTCGCATCCCCTATCACAGATGCTCTGTCACTTTCACTAACCCAGGTGAGTGTGTGTTCACTCTCCTGTCTGCTCTCTTTCTTCCTCATGCACCTTCAATTTCTCCTCAGTTGTATCTTTAACTTTTGCAGTTATAGTTGGCAGTTCTCAACCACCATGCTTGGACAAGACCATTCGGTGTATTGCTTGTTCAACTGGCACCAACAGACGTACAGTCTGAGTAACAAAAAAATATTGCGCGATTAATTTTGTGGTCCTTCCAAAGCCGCATCGCAATGCTGCCCCACATGAGAGTTGATGTAAAGTAGCTGCTTGTCTAAGGTTTTGCAGCAGGTGAAGGCACTGGCTCATGACCTTTCTTGACACTTTTCGCTGTATTCTCACCAGCACAACAACATCAAAATATTATGACAATATTATAAAATCATATGAAGTATTTAAACCTGTTGAAGGACAGCAGAAGAAGATGGAATAGTTAAGTAAGACAGTGAGGATGTGATGGGAAGGGAGAAGAGGGTAGTCATAGAGAGGGCTGACTAATAAAGTAGTGAAAGGATGGGCAGAGTATGAAGAGAGGAGGAGGAGGAGGAGAGAAGTGAAGGAGAGGTATAGGCTCGGAGGAGCAAGGAGAGCAATTTGCCGCCACAGCGCACACAATGTCCCCTCCATGCCTGTGGGCCATGTGAAGACTGCTCCTTCAATTACACTTCACACTGGTCAGGGAGAAAGAGATAGACAGAGAGAGACAGACAGACAGAGAAGGTAAGTATGAAGGGGGGACAGAAACAGATAGAGGCATAGAGATCTCAATGTAGATGTAGACAGCAAGCATGGGATGTAGCAAAACGCCAAAAAGAGTGGATCAGACAGTTAATGGGTCTATGGGTTTCTAGTTAGCAGTCATGACTTTCATAAACATATAAAGATGTTTAGAGACTCTTCAGTAAGAAAGACCGTTCTGACAAGAAAAATTACACCATCTATCATTTGTTCGAAAGCCTAAAATTACCATTGGTACACACCGAAAAAACCCTCAACAGACACGACGCATCGGATGACTTATTGCCGTGATTGAATTCAGTCCCATGGCACAGGGAATCAGCAATTTAATTATTTGCGTTCAAATTTTTGTTCACTCTGTGTATTAAAAACTTAAAACAAAGTGAACACAACAAGGAGAGGATGTCTGAACAAGCTGTATATCTTTACAAAATAGTAGTGCATCATGAGCAAAGTGTGAATAATTCACTGCTGCACGTAATCTTTCTTGGCTTTGGGAAAAATGTCACCACAGTTTTTTACATTTTGGATGGTGGTGTTATGGTCATTTAGCTTACCTATGACCTTCTTTGCCTTCTCCCTGCTGCAGTAATTTTAACCTGCAATCTCCTATTATGGCAGTGAGAGTAAGAACAACAACACTGTCAACACATGCATACTTCCATACGTCAACTTGCCGTAGTTGATTTAGTAAAGAAAAACAATCTGCACAGGATGTTTTATTTTGAAATTTGACAGGATTTGCTGCTGTTGTGTTGTGCAGGTTACTTCCTGCATGAACTGCTTTATAGCTTGACGCAGAGAGCCTGGATAAATGGTGGATAAATTGTTTTGAGCGTCACACAACGGACGGGAAATGACTCAATTCACTATCAGAGTTTACGATTATCTTATTTTATCAACAATTAAGTTTGCAGAGTGATAACCAGGAGGCATTCCAGGATGGTAAAGGCATGACCTGCCCAACTCTGTGTCTGATTGGCTTGCCAAATATTCTTACCCTAATTGTTAACCATTCCTGCTTTGGCTGCCCAACCGTAGTCGGCTAGCACAAGGGAGATTTGTTTACCACCAGGGCAGAAGTGACTTCGGGGTTAACTCCCCTCACTTCAACCAGCAGCTGGAAAGCAACAGACAGGAGCTCCACTTAGTCTTGAGAAGCAGCAGCATTTATCAAGTGAAAACTGTGCACTTACACTGCACATTTACCACTAACATGACCATTCTGACTGCTAGATAAAGACCCATTTCTCTGCTGCGCTTCGTATACTGTGATGCATTCACTGACACTCATATCACACACGCACACTTTCACTCGACCACTAATACCATATGCCCTGACTCTAAAGGAGCCACGCCGCCCTTAAAGCACAATCTCATCAACAAAAGCACAGAGTGCTAGCCAATCAGAGGCTGAGTAGGGCCGGTCATGACTTCTACCTCCTAAGGTGAAAAAATACAGTTTACTTCACTGTCCTACGCAAACCTCACAAATGTTTAGGCCTGGTGGGGTGTCTCGTGGGCCTGATTGTGCGTCAGGCCTATAACACTGTAGGGGAAACACTGCCTATGTTTCAATTTCCCTTGGGATCAATAAAGTACCTATCTATCTATCTATCTATACCTGACAAGGACCTCTACTGGCCATGCAAAGTATGAACAGTGTCTGACAGGAAATAAGACCAAGGCAGTTTCATAAAACCTTGAAAAGAGAAGGCTTAAAGATTTGTCAACATATGCAGCTGTTAATTTGCTGTTTCATTCTTACATTAAATTTAATGACAATAATTTGTTGTAACTCTTGCCATGCCATTTCCCAACCTTAAACCTAACCATAGCAGTTAAAGATTAGAAAATAGTCATTTAGTTTTTGTCAACTGTAACAGTCCTGGAGGCCACTGAAAGGAAGTCACCGAAAACAATGTGGAAATAATATTAAAAATTTGAATTCAAGGTCCACCTAACTCTAATGTGGTATGTCCTTCTTGTTTAGTTTTTGGGGACCTGTTATTTCAGCAGAAAAAGAAAATGTACTTGCACAAAGCAGTAACACTATCTACAACCCTTTACTTTCTGTACTTAAAGATGGAGTGCAGTACTTTTACATATAGATTTAAGTACACTGCATTCATGCCATTGCCAAATAGGTTCACACAATGCTGATTAGGCCTATCGCCACCAGGGAAAGCCCTCTGTATTTCTGAGTATTCCAAAGTTTTGGTGATGGGTATCTGTGGTGACTTTCCTTCACAGTTTCACAAGATTTGCTGCTTTCTACGTCAACCAGCCAGAGCGAAAAGGGAGAAGAGATTTTTTTTTTTTTTTATTTTAGATTTTGTTTTGGTTGTCTCTCTGCTTGACACTGCTTTTAGCTTCATCTGTATGTGCGTGATTCTGATGTATTTATTCAAATTAAGGAAGGGGGAAGACACCATAGCGACAGAGCAGCAGCTTAAGTATGGGGAAGGCTATGACGGAAAACCCTAAGGAGTGTCCAGAAGTTTCTGGAATTGATGACCCGCATAAAAACAACCAACCTTGGCATTCAGGTTAAAAGTTTAAAAAGTGTAGAGAGCGCTCCAAGGGGCAGTGGAGATGGGACGAGCATACCTGCTGGCATATGATAGAAGCGCACGTAAAAATTATTTATGTAATTACTTTCACTGCCAGAGGGGGGAGACAAACATGCAACACTTCAGCTCGAAAAAGGATGCGCCTGTGATTAAGTATTGCAAATCCATTAAGTCTGGAGACTTCCAACGGACAGATTTTTAAAAAGAATAGTCAAAATCAAAGCAGTAAAAGCGGAAATATCCAAACTTTAAGCTGCTTAGTCAGGCTCTAAAAACAGCAGATCCTACATTCCCCATAATGCAATTCTATTGCATATTTACTTAGAGACTGCCCAGTAAAAATGCACATCTTTTTAACTCCGCAATTCCAATTTGTACTACTTTAAATTGCAAAATTCGTAGTCTCTAGCCTCAGTCCTGATGGCCTCATCAGACCTGACAAATCTCCTCCAAATCCCCAACAGACAACTGTTTTCACAGGCAGAGTAGTAAACTGATCTTCATGTGTAAAATCAATGCAATGCCTCTTCAAAACAATATCCTGGATTTTCTACACTACCATTACTGCACTGATGAACATGGGGCCACATATGGTCAATGTCCAATATGCTTCTACAGCATCATCTATATAAGAGTCAAAAGGCTGGAGGAGAGTAAGACATCCAGTCCACATTGGACAGGAAAACAGTTACAGAGGGACCTCCAACAGGCTGCTGTCAGCTGGCCAGATGAAGTGATAGAAGGACCACAGCCTAGCAGCTAACATGGCTAACAGATATGAAGCCAACACAGTGGCTGAGTGAGGGTGACAGGGGGGCATGCTCGAATACAGGCTACAGTCAAGATGGAGGCTGCCCCCCCCCCACTCCTCCTCAATAGGTCTCTCAAACATGCCCACCAGGCATAGGCCGGCTGCTGACGAGAAGATCGAGGGAGGTAGAAGGCTGCAGGGATTGAGGGATGGAGGTGGAGGTTTGGGAGTGTCGGGGGTGGAGGCAGTGAGGTGGGGGGTGTCTGTATCAATCCGTCACAGGCTGACAGCTGACTCCTGCGCCCGCCGTGGCCATGGGCAACTGACCAGAACCAGGCCAGAGCTGGCCAGCTGTATGTGTGCATGCATGTGTGTGTGCAATTCAGCTCAACACACACACACATATATACGTCTCATCTTCCATCCAACAGTAGCCATATCCTTCTCGCCATCTCTCTGCCTCTCTCGCTCTCCCTGCCTCCCCAGCCTGTCCGTGACATCTTACAAGTCAATCAATCAGTTTCAGCGAGCTGGCATGAGAGCACTGCATTTATCCAGAGCACACCCTGCCTGTCATACTTGCTGAAGTATTTTTATTTAAACTGACCTTCAAACCAATCCACTTTTCTCCCTCTGTAGTGCCTCAGGTATGTGCAACAACATAAGAGAGTCTTCAGAGAGAGAGGAATGGCAGAGAGCAACATCTGGTGTCTTTCAGTTCCACCCTCAGCAGCTTTTACCTGGGCTCCTGGTATTTGAAAACCTCTGTCTCTGGTATGCCCTCAGAAAATAAAACGATTTTTTTCATCTGCATCCATTTGTATGTGTGTCAGCTCTTGTGTGTGCACGAGGGTTCAGTCAAACATTCAGGGGCTCTTTGTGATTTGTTGATCCATTGCTGCTTAAATCCAAATAAATTCATGTACCCAAAATCATGGAAGATGTGTGAAACTAAAAGGGTGTGTGTGTGTTTTTAAATATTGTATTACACAATATCACATTACATATATATTTATATATATATATATGTTCTGCAAATAGCAGCATAAAAACAGTGACAGTTTAATTAATCATTACCGTTTCTGTTGTCTACTGAAATTTGTTGGCGTTGTCCACCCTAATCCCACTACCACTGAGATTCCTGTGCTCCACATGTTTCAGTGTTTATTCTCCACTCTTTGCTCCAATCTCTCTCTCTCTCTCTCTCACACACACACACACACACACACACACGTAAAAACACACGGTAGCCCCCTTCCCTTCTTTCCCTCAGCTCCACTTCGAATTTGGAAGGACCTCTAGCCCTGTGTCTGTTTTTTTGGCCTGGTTTTACCCCCCTCATCCCCATTCTTCAACAAACCTCAGCCCCCAGGCCCCTCCCTTTTGTACCCCTGCAAGCCTCCCCTCCACCACCACCACCACCCCCTCCAGCTTCTGACAGTACCTCAGCGGGAGAGCGCAGCCCTGATGGATGCCACAGATGGGCCTTTCCCTTGGAGCTCCCAGCCATGGCGCAGTGTGTGCTCGGCAGGGTCAGAAGCCAGGCCTCCCCATGAAATGCATGTTGTAACAGGAAACAAAAGAAGGGCCCCCATCCCCACCAACAGCCACAACACCCCCTTTAGCCTCCTCTCCCATCCCAAAAACATGGGGGTGGGGGGTGGGAGGGCTTATAGCTAGCCAGGGAGGGTGAGCGAGAGTGAGGGGTGCTGGAGGGTTAAAAGTTGGAGGGGGTTGTGGGTCATATGAAGGGGGAGCACTTAAAGAAGAAAACAAGAGAAGATGTGAGGGGACATTTTCAGCTGGGGTGTCAGATGGACGACTTTGCTCTCTCGCAAAGGGCTCTGTCTTTTGCCCTTTGTTCTGTGTAACAGTGTCCCTGACGCTGTGTGGGCGTACGGCTTTCACGCTAACGCACACGAGTGTGTTTATAATTGGACGGCTCAGAGTGTGCACATGTGCGCTTGTTGTTGGTTGCATTGTAACATACAGTCGTTGTCCTGTTGGAAGTCCACCTACATCCCACCCAGTCCTCCGCAGCCCCACTGCATGTCAGTCTGCTCAATAGATATCTTGAGTGACATTGAGAGACAGGCCTTCAAAGTGCAGCTCCCTCAGTCTGAAAGAGAAGAGTCTTTGATGCTACGGGTATCGCTACCAGCATCACTTCACACTCACCGAAGGAAGCAGCTATCAGCCAGGATTGTTCAATAGACCCTCTACAGGGCGTAACTAATTATATAATAGCTCATTACAAACTGATAATGTAGATACATTAGAATAGATTACAGTAGACTGATGGATGCAAGAAGATGGACAGATAGATAGATGTAACACTTCAAATCTTACACAACACATCAGAGGTTTCTCTGGGACACTGAAAACTGATAAACATCAGTAACATCAAGTAACTAGTAGATTACTGTAATGCTCGTATAGACAATATTTCTGGTCATATGGCACCATATAATCAGAATGTTAAACTAAAATACACAGTGTTCGCATTTCATCAGAATGAACGTCTGTTGGTTGCAAGTTCTTTCTGTTGTGTTATGAACGAGCTGCGGCTCGTCCTTGTTTTCTGTATCTGTAATGCGCTTATGTTGCAAATAAGTTGTCAAAGAGGTAAATATGTTTCTCAATTTGCTTGTGTTTTAGATATTTGCTGCTTGCTTTTCTAAATGTGTCATATGTTGTCAAAGTAGTGAACATGTTTTCTTTTGTCTCATGTCCATTGGCACATTTAAGCAGCAACGTAGCAAAGTAGCAGGGTGTCAAGCCACGTATCTCAGCAACCATGATAGATACAGTAGTTCTAAGCCCCTTTCAAACACGCAAAACAAACCTGAAATTGTCTAGACATCACGTGGAGGACCTGTATGTGAGAATGTAAATTTCCAAATAGGTTGGATCGGACATTAAACAGATTTTAGCCTGCCTGTTCCCCAGTAAAAAGTCTGTGTAATGTCAGATTGAGCCATATGTGAATAGAGCAGGTAATTGTTTGGAGAATTCACTGCAAGCAAGTAGGTGTGTTGATGACATTTCTATCATACAGTTGAAACAAAACCAGGGGAAAACAAACATCTATGGGAGAAGAAGGGTCATTTTCACAGAGACAGCCACAAAAATGTCTAACTGGAGAGACAACAAGATTCAGCAACTTCTGTCAGTAAGGGCAGACATATAAATCATGAGACAAATTCAAGGAACTGCAAGAAACTCCACTGTTTATGACCAAGTTATGAACCAGCTACATGAACACAGTATAAGAGCTCATTTATGCTCAATGTTACAGACATGGATGAATCCCTCTGTCAATACATTGTGCTAATTTTGTCTGTGTTTTGTGCACAATTTCTGCAAGCTTACAGATACCAACAAATCTGAGCAGTACCACTGGAGATCATGGGGGCAGTATAGCGTAGTTCAAGCAAGATATGACAATAGGAGACGCCAAAGACATTTAAAACATGGCAAAACAGAATTCTCCGTTCACATGTAGCAATGTATATGATGGTCTCACAGACTACTGACTTCTACAATACTGCCTACATTAAAAGGTACTTTATTACAACCTCCTCTACAGTCACCTCATTTGTTGATGTGTGAAACTTCTGACTGCCCTTTAGGACCATCTATAGTCTGTATCTATGCTATTATAAAGGACACATGGAAGTATGAGGGCAGTGACGTTTACAACAAATGAAACAGATGTTCATAATTTTGTACATGAAGAGAGTATAAATGAGCCCTAATCTGTGTCATGTCCTACACCCCACAAGCTCTACCATCCCTTCGTTAAACCAAATGGAATATTTCCAGTAGTTAAGAACTCTTTTGACACAGACAATCTTGCATGCTGCATGTGTGAAAGGGAAACTCTGGACAATGTCCCGGACCTGACTCTCCAGACATTGTTCGAAGTTTATGACAAAACAGACACGTACATAGACATATTGCAAGAACAGGCCTCCCACGTTCTCTCTGTCTCTCACTGAGTGGGCGCAGTGAACTCTGTGTGTGTGTGTGTGTGTGTGTGTGTGTGTGTGTGTGTGTGTGTGTGTGTGTGTGTGTGTGTGTGTGTGTCTGCATTAACTTGAGCTAAGCTGATCCTAGTTAGATTCCAGCCTGTTGGAGCTGAGAGTCACACCAGGCAGCACAGCCAGCCTCTGGCTATCCACTAAATTAAAGGCCTAATGCACAATCCTTCGTGCAGGCTGACAAACTAATGAAATGGAGAAGTAGGGGCCCCCGGGAGGATTGGGCGGCAGATGAAGACACCTCCAATGAGGGATTCAACCCAGGAGCAACCTTCCCACCTTGTCTTTTCCATCCACGTCTCGCTATCTCTCTCTCTCGCTTTCGTTCTCCTTCTCTCCATTATTCTCTTTCTATCACTCACTTTCTCTTGCATTGCACACAGCAAAGGGTGTCAACAGCATGTCTAAGTGCACAGGGAAGGTGCTGTACAGTTCTGCTGTGTGTACTTATATATGTGTGTGGCATTGGATTTTCAATGTGTGTGTACGGTTATGTGACTCCAGAGAGTTGGGGAGGTGGGGCAGGTTTTTTGGCAGCGGCCTGTTTGTTGCCACCAAACATGACGGTCCCCACAGAGGACTGAACAGACTTAACCCACTAACCTTGAAAGAGGTGCTTTGTCTATAAATAACTCCCACCAATTAAAGCTGTTTTTCTGAGTCCTCCCCACTGAGCCTGGCACCTCGGAGTCCCCGACGACTCGTCTCTCGAGCAGCGCGGCACAGGAGCCACAACCCTGCTAATTAGAGTTGCTATCATTCACCTGCCCCTGTCTTGCTGCTTGGCCCTACTGTCACACAAACACACAAATACATGCACACGACATACAAATGCAAAATACCTACATTCATCCACAAAAAATACTACGATATTACAATATCTTAAGCAGAGGATTAGCCCCGAGGAGATGACTCAGTAATTTAGTTATTTGCCCACTTGTTCGACATGGGTGTTTTATCAAAACTGCCAGCAACAGCGTACATGACGAAATTTAACATTAAGAAGAGGATGCGTCACAACCCTCCAGTGCTTTTGGCGAGTGAGAAAAGGCAATTGGAGGCGAGGAAGAGAGAACGCTACAGAGGGAAATGGGCTGAATTACACTTTAATTGCCATCGCTATTAATTAGAAGTCTTGGAAATCTGTTGCGGTTTGGGTCCCCCCCTCCCTCCCTCTCTCCGCTTTGTCGTCCTTATGAAGCTATCTATTAACATCTTAATTGCCGCCTGGTCGGCTGTGTTGTGCTGTGGCAGCCACAGTGAGTTAGACACAGCCTCTCTGACATGCAGTTCTGGAGGCTGTAGGACGAGTTAGCCGGATGGCTGGCTGGTTAGCTGGCCGAGGGAACACTTTGGGCTGGATCAGTAACAAAAACAAAAAAACATCCAATCAGCAGGCCTGCACGGGGCAAAGACAATTGCAAAGAGTCTTCTATTCGACAGAGAGAAATTAATAGTATCTACTGGGGGGCACTGCTAAAATGCCTCTTGCCTCTTTCATTCCTCTGCTCATGTGTTTGTCATTGTCAGGGGTGTGAAATTGGTCAGTCAGATGCTGATGATGAAGTGGGTAAAATGTAATGAATTCTATCAAGCTTATAAGTGGTTGACCTAGGGTTGATCAGGGGTTAACACCACTTCACCCCTAAGACAGGTCCCATTAGCAATTATATTGTGCATTAACAATCACAGTGTGTGGGCTAATGCTAGAGTTTGTGCATTGTCTTACATGTGTGTGTTGGTGCACCATTTAGTGAGCACGTTATCGCTGGACAACTATTCCACAAGTAGAGAGTCGGCTCTATGATGAAACCTAAGCATGAAGAATGGCTTGTGTGTCATTGACACCCACAGACAGGCCACAGCCGGAGACTGTCAGTCAAACCCTATCTGTCTATCAGCGTCTGCTAACCAGCCTGCAGTCGGATGTGTTGTGTTAAATGGCATTTTTACACATTAATGCATTTGATTATACTGAGGGATGGATGGAAGGCTGTGGCAGCTACACAAGACACTCTGCACCCCCCTCCCTCAAACACCAGGCACCACACCCCTGAACACACACACAAACGCGCTAATAACCCTGGCTTTGACATTTGAAGTAACATTATTATAGGGCTCATTTGGAGCACAGAAGCCCCAGGCAGGAGGCTCTGTTCATCAGGTAGGCCAGGGCTGCTTGAGACTGCAGGGTCAGGTAGGGTAGGGGGCGTAAGGAGCGGGGGCGGTGGGTGTCAGAGCCTCTGGGTTTGACATTCACAGCACAACAGACAGCAGAGATGGATGCTGGGTAGCATTCCATCTAAGCACGCATGACAGAGCCCCTCCCTGCACACAGCCGCATTCAATCCCACATATGACCTTTCAAGAAAACTGGGGTCAACTTCAGGGTTTATTTTTTTTCTGTTGCTGCAACACTGACTCCAAAGGTGAGACAACAATATCAAAACTCGTTGTTGTTTTATGTTCTCAGTTCTGCTTTCAGTGGGTTTTTTCTCCTTTGACTTCACCCTGGACACATCTTGAGAGAAGTTAGCAGCAGGAGTGCTGTCTGGATTAGTGCCAAGCTGCACGCTATTACTGGCAGATCTAAAACACTGGCAACAGGCTGGGTTGTGCGGATCAGGATCAGGGTAATCGCCTCTCTGTGGCTCCTTGTCCTTTCCCAGTCTTTAGCCTTTGTTCAGGGGTAGGTTAGGTGCGTATGAGAGTGTTTGTGTGCACATACACTACAGTTGTGCTTTGTGTGGCTGCATATACACGTTTTTTCCATGTTCATGTTTATACAAATGTGTGTCAGTGTGTGTTCTTGTGCAGGTGCAGGTAGTGTGTGTGTGAGTGTGTGTGTGTGTGTGTATAGGTTAGATGGGGCTCACAGGGTCAGGAGATGCTGCAGGGCTCTGCTGACGGCTGCAGGAAACCAATCAACCTTGTCTGTGTATTCCCCGACCCGTCGTTTTCTTAATGACCTGCCCTGACAGGCCTGCTGCAGCCCCAGCCAAACCTCCCCGCACCACTCAATGGATGACCGGCCCCCATCAGCAACATGCTAATGACCCAAAGAGAGGGAGAAGGGGTAGAGAGGGGAGTGATGGGCGGAAGAGAAATAGGTGGAGGCATGTAGAAAGAGAGTAAGAAGAAAACAGAAAGAAATAGAGAGGGTAGGGTGAAACAGAATGGTTCCCATTTTACAAACAATCAAGGCTATCAAGGCACCGCTAGCAGGCAGAAAATACATCTCTACATGACCTGTATGATGTCATGATGTAAATGTTTGTAGCATTTAGAAATATCGTAACATCTCAGAATAACCTGGTGTATAGTCAACCAAAGAAAATCTTTCTTTGGTATTTCTTCAACTGAAATACAAACTACTCTTCAACCAACCGATTGGTCGGTGGGGGATAAAAATCTGCACGCTACGTCTAGATTGACTACATGGCCACAGCACACTGAGTGCAATCTACCTGCTAGCCTCGTTTGTCCACCAAAGCATTTTTCCTATCACAGGGCACTCTACCACCAAATTGGTGTTCAGGCGGTGCGTCGGGTGGCTCAGTGGATAAAGCAGGCACCCCACATATGAGGGCAGTGTCTTTGCTGCTGCGGCCGTGGGTTTGATTCCAGCTTGCGGCCCTTTGCTGCATGTCATCCCCTTTCTCTCCCTCTTTAATGCTAGCAATCTCCTGTCCTATCTAATAAAGGCAAAAATGCCACCCCCCCCAAAAAAAAATTTATTCAGGCAAGTGTAATGCCCTGGGTGGAAAATAAATGTGATGTCCCCTTCAATATTATCTGAAAATAAACTGCACACTGTAACGCTTTTTCACCTGAGCAGCGTGCATGAGTTTACTCACTACTGAGGATGAACAGGACTGATGAGAAAAATCAGACATGCTGGACACTATAGAAGTTAACCCTGGGGTTGACAATATCATATACAATATAACACTATTGACATTAAAAATCTCTGTAAATGCATGCAAGAGAGAGAGACCTACTATTTTTAGCGCAGAAGTTAACGTTTCGCTTCAACAACAGCTCTGGTGTGATTCTCACACAAGCATGGTAATCCAGTCTTGAATTTTTAAAGTTGAAGATTGGAGTTTGAAGACATAGCTAAATAAATCCATAGTGATACATCAAACACTGAATGTCTTCTGTGATTATTTATCCTTTTTCTGAGTAAAAATGAAAGGTGAAAAATGTTTAACTTTGGGGAAAATGCTGCACTCGTCATTGTAACCAATCATCCAATTACAGTGAAGAAAGGGCAGGACAAATACTAAAAAAGACAACCATCACAGAGGTCAAATAGAACAACAACTGCCATTTTCAGCTCAGAAAAGAAACGCTTTAATGGACACATAGCCTTATTAAAGTAAACAATGAGAATTTGTTCAGACAAGAGCATGTAGACTAACCAATCCATCTATCAACCAGAAGTTTACAGCCCTACGAATAATAATACTATTTTTCTGTTCCAGCAATATTATATTGTATACATTGCAAAATACACTGCACTCACACTCAGACAGTTTAAAAGTGCCGTGGGAGCACACGTATGACTCCACCACCCTGGATCAAGGGTCAGTTTCATGAGGTCATGATGAGCAAAACTATAAATGCAAAAGTTATATCGGAGTTTAGTTCACCTTATGTTCTCTTTGTTTTCTGGTGGCGTCCTTCCTTTCCCCCATCCTTTTTATCCTCATCTTTTTATCATCTTCCTCTCAGTCCTCAAGTCAATTTGTCACCAACATCACTAAACTGGTCTAGTAGGTCGGAGTGCATTCAAGGGATTATCACACACATCCAGCCAATGTTTCAGTGAGAACTGGGCCTGTTTATTGCTTTATCAGAGTAGAGCTAAAACGATTCCTCCAGAAACTCAAGATGCAAAAACTCATCATTAAATCCTATATATGGCACATTGTGTTTACCCTTATGCTGTGGACAGGTATCATGAAGTGGTGGCATGGAATTGCAAAGGGAAGGAGAGAGAGAAAATATGAAACAAAAGCCAGAAAAAAACTGAAAACATCCAAAGTTATACTCTGTACAATGTATCTCTTTTAAAACTAAACTAACATACCACAAAAGCACGTCAGTGCATCAGCATCTCAAGCATCTAGTCTATGCATCCAGTCCATGGAGTGGACCCAACACAGCAATATTAATGGTAGCATATTATGTAAGTCAATATTAGTTTGCATTGGCTGAATTCTAGTTGCTACAGTTGCTAACTGAAGGTCCATCCTCAGAGCTCGCATTCTCTATGTAAAGTCTAAGTCAGGTGTATCTATCACAATGCCTCGCTGTAAAAGTAACACATTCAATTTACCAACGATCTTCGTCAAAGTTCATCATTTCCATACATTTGCTTTACAGCCATACTCACAGCCATATGCTTAAAAGGTATTTAGAATCTTTTCAATTATGTCTCTCCCGATGTTTCAAGGATGACAGCATCATCCATTAGAATTAACATTGTGTACCATTTAAGAGAACCATCTTCCCTGCGTCCGTGTTTAATCACTTATCAGCACATCTACAAATAGCACAAAGAAAGAACATCATGTAGGTGAGCTTTGCCCCACTCCTATTGTGGATGTAATTATAGCAGAGCCAAGAGTACTTGTTGTGACATTGTAAGTTTAATGAAGTCATATAACTTTCTATACTTTTGATCACAACACATGCCATTTAAGTTATTGCACAAATCTGTAGAAGAAGCAGCACAATGGTAAACTAAACACAAGAAATGCAGCAACTCCTCAATATATTATTTGGTTATTATTAATATTTTGTACCTTTTCTGACATGGGTGAGTCACCTACTAATGACACAGTCATACTATACTTCTCTAAACTTAGGGAGTTTTGTCACCGATCAACTGGGGGGTTGAAACACACCATATGAGCTTAGATTTGTCTCTGAAAGCCTCACAGTCGATCATACTCTGCCATTACGTTGTTGCTTTTTTTTCCAATTCAAGTGAGAAAATTAGGGAGTGCGTATTTGCTCTGAGCAAACAACTGCGCAACATGGCAGCAAAAGGTTTATGATGGGGTCAGGATTTCGATCCAGGTTTTCACCAACACTGATGACTGGCGCTTGAAGCATATATGGAGGTTTGAAGAAATTACATCTACATTAATGTATATACAGAAAACAATACAGGTGCAATACTGTTTTAAAAAAAAGCTGTGTTTCTCCACCACAGAGGGAGCACACAAATACTGTGTAAATTCACAAAAACAACTTAGCATCAACTATCCAGGTTAATGAACAAGCTAGAATTATAAGAGGGGAGGTTAGTATGTCGAATCATCTAAGAATCTCTGAAACAGCTAAACTAACATGCCAATACCACGCAGATATAAACCTCTTACACGTTTTACGTTTTTTCCTCTAATTGTAGGTAATTGGGCCTTTAAACCAAAAACAGCACTGCATTAAAAAAATACAAGGGGGTGTGTCAGGGTGGGCATGTAACAACTGAAAGATGTCCAGTCAGAATGACAGCAAAAACACAACGTTCACATCACAAATTAGTCTGCCATGACAAAGATGAGATACCATAGGCCTTGTTGATCTCCAGAGGGTAAATTCAGGTGTTGCAGCAGCACAAAGACAAGAATAAGCAGAAGAAAAGTGTGAATAAAATACGTATACAACCATATGGGAGTAGAGGAAATATTATTAACTGAAGACCAATTAAAGACATAATTATGAGGTAAAGTGAGCCAATATGATTAATAGTGGCCAGTCTACTGTTATTCAAACAGTGTGGGCCAGAATAATACATACTTTAATTAAGTAATTATACTTAATGAAGTCTGTATTAATAAAGCAAAACATAAATATAATGAAGTATATAATGTAGTAAGACCATATAACATATTAACATAGTATAGTATAACATAGTACAGTATAGAGTTAAGTATTATGTATAATATATGGTATAAGGTCTAATGTAATAGTAGTAATAATAACAAACTATAATCTAGTCCAACATAATATAGTATCGCACAGCCGTAAAACAGAATGTCAAATGTTATATGGTATAGTATGGTACAGTATAATAGCGTAAAACACTGTATGTATATAAAATGTCTTAGCATAATATAAAATACAATAGTAGTTCATAGTATAGTATAGTACAGTACAGTATAGTATGATTAAAAATACTTAGTATAGTAGATGGACTGCATTTAGGGAGCATTTTTAATCTTATCGACCACTCAATGCATTTTAGAACACAAGCCAGCATTCATCCATTCACACACACATTCATGCACTGGTGGCAGAAGCTACCATGAAAGCAATTTCAGGTTCAGTAACCTGCAAAAGGATACTTCAACATGTAGACTACAGTGGCCCGGGATCGACAAGCAACCTTCTGATTAGTGCATGAAATGCTGAGCCCAAGCTGGGCTCATATATACTGATACATCAAGATATATCAAAGTATATAAGTAAATCACTCCAACAGAGTGGTGTGGGGGGGTCCTGTCAGATGGTGTTTCATTGCTGATCCTACATCGTTTTGCTGTAGCCCTCTGCATCGCCACCCTTGTTGCTTCATCAGAATGGCACCTTTTGAATAAAAAAAGGGGGCGTCATTTTCATACATTGCTGTTGTAAGTTTGAACTAGGCCTAATGAAGCTGAAGAATGAGCAAGACTCTTCATAGAGGTTGTTTAAAATTAATAAGTTATTTTGTCTGCAAATTTTGGTAGCATTCTTACCATATTAGTTTTTTTTTTTGTCTTATAAACCACTCCATTGGTCTTTTTTTTTTGATAGCCACAATCTTACATTTTTGGCAGACAGATATCCCTTCATCTGTCCACATTCAGGCACCAATCCAGCCAACCAACAAACCAACCATGCTGGTGTTCATTTCTCCACTTTCTATCCCCTGCTCTGTGCGGCTGTCTGGTCATTAAGGTCATTGACCTGTAATCTGATAGCAGTCAATGAGCTAACCAAATGAGCCACCTAATATCTGAATCCTGCTGCAAGCACAGACACTCTCAATAATGCTGTGTACATTAACAGCATTAACACAGAAAGGAGGAGAACGGGTGGCTGGGGGGAGGGAGGGAGAGGGAGAGAGAGAGACAGAGCATGAGAGAGAGAGAGAGAGAGAGAGAGAGAGAGGGAGAAAGAGAGAGAGAGGTGGCAACACTGAGGATGAAAGAAAATAAGAAAACCTTATCTATCATTGAACACTGAGATTTTTTTTCCTGTTGTACGAGACACGGCTGCGTGTGCAATTCATCATCTTTTATTTAGAAGATGTACGGAGACCCATAAAGCCTCGTAAGATGAAATATGTCTCTTGAATAAATTGTGAATATTCTGTGTTTTCTCTCTGTGATGGAACAGTATTTCAATCCCTGTCATTATGATGCTGCCAGAATCCCCTGGCAGGCACGAGGAGGTTTAGGACTTTTAAGCCGTTTGTTTCATCTCAGGTATTAACCCCAATTTTATACCTACGCAGTGAGATAATCATGGTTTCAAGCTGTTAGTATTTTCTTCACTCACCAAATCTGCACACTTTTAATCCCTAGAAACTAATTAAGATTTATATAATTATCATTTTTGCCAGTTTAGTTTCCTCACTTTGTGTGTGCCCGAATTTTGTGTGTGTGTGTGTGTGTGTGTGTGTGTGTGTGTGTGTGTGTGTTTGTGTGTGAGCGGGAAATAGAGACAAACCATAGAAGAAGAAATTGGAGGAAAAGCATGTTGAAGCCCAACCGTCTCGAAGAGGAAAGTGAATGGAGGTAGAGCATTAAGACAAGGTTTCCTTTATGTGTGTTGGGAGGCATCGTGCAGCTGCAGTGCTTTGGGTGGGCACTGACTGACCACCCTTCTGAACACACTCACCACACTCACATTCTGTCAAACACACACACACACACACACACACACACACACACACACACACACACACACACACACACACACATTCTCACACACACACACTCCCCTGTCAGACCCTGGAAATACCTCACATTCCTTCCACTTCACTGGCTGCTTTACAGCCAAGGAGAGATAACAAAGGAATGGGCAGGCATTGAATACCAGCCTGCAGTGCGGACTCAGAAAGCTTTTTTTTCATATTATTATCAAAACCCCAAGACGCAACACCTTATCTTGCCCGTCCCATTTAGAGATCTGACTGGCCGTTCTGCTAATGAGATACAGTACACTGTACATCTAAGTGAGCCACCAGCCTGGCTCACCTGTTAATCCCATTGAAGTGAAACCTCATCCTACTGTCTGAGCAGCGCGTTGGCTCGTCCACGTCCCTGGGCCCTGACTCGTACCCTGGCCGACTCCAGCTCTACCACTCTCCCCTGGGATGAGGTTTTCTCTTTCTCCTGGGCTCAAGTTTCCCTGGGTCTCTCTCCTCCTGTTTCACCTCCTGTAACATGCCTCCTTTCCTTTTGCCATGCTCAGGTCATCTATAATATTCACCCCCATGAGTCTTCATCACAATGACAAAGAGGGATGGCTAACAGATGCAGTGCAACTCATTCACCTGTATGTTTTGGTCCACTGATGCACAATCAAGATCTAATAGATGATATTGCTTGAACAGGAGACAGCAGATTGATTTCCACGGCCGGTTCATTATAGTGTAAGGGGAGAGCTTCACAGTCAGGTGATGTTCCGGCTGAAGTCTCTCAAAACCTCTGCTGTACGTTGGCCCGAAAACAGGACTGACAGTGGAGGAGCATGGAGCCTGGAAGAGGGCTTCCCAATGAGACTGGCAGGTGGAAATATACAGTGATTCAACCATCACTTCCCAGCTCAAACTGTCTCTCATTCTCACTTCACGCTCTAATCTCTTCAAGACATGTGCAGCCTACCTGGTCACTGATGAAACTGACTTACACACGCAGTGTCTTTGTTCATCAGAGATTATATAGGAATTAGTTTTCAAGTTATGATGTTTCTATGAGATGAACAATTCAGCATAAACCAATTTCTAGGACATACTGTAAACTCCTGCAGGATCAGCTGACCTATCAAGTGTGTTACTGAAAGTGTAACGTGTAACATGTAACCTTTCCCTGGGTGGGGAATCTGAGCTGCTGATCCTCGGTTTAGTATCTAAGGTATCAATATCTGGTGTTCTCTAAAATATCTTAAGACCCGAGATCTTACAGTTCTCCGGGTTTATTAAACTCACTAGTTTCACAGAGCATTAAGACCTCCACTCCACAAAAGACACAAAAAACCGCACACCAGCTGAAAATAATAGACACTGGAAATGCCTCTGCAAACCAGTCAAGTTGAGCAATAGCCAGAGGTGTGTTTTTGTAGAACATTATGATGTTACAGTCAAGTTAACCTTTGGATATGTAATGATAACACATAATTGTATCCTATTTGACATTTGTGTGAAATACTGTCATAATTAACATATGAATTCTTAAGTAATGGCTAAAAACATGTTTTTGGAGGACCGTAAATATCTAATTAGTTCATCAATGACTCCAACTGAAGTTTTGTGACAAATCTGAACAAATTCTCTCAAGGCGTTTTTGAAATATTGCTTTTACCAGAATGGGACAGACAACCCACACACATAATGGCTTCGACAACAGCGATCACCAGCCCAGAGGCATAAAAATGAATAAAGGTCTTCTGTTGAGTTTATATTCTCTGGTACACTTCTTTTTTAAACTCAGTTTTAGTTTTCTAAAAGAAAATCCACTTGACTCAAATCTACCAACTAGTAGCAGTTTAAGTCAAAAAAGATAAACATGCCAGGAAAACTGAATTCTTCTTAGTTACATTTCTTTTGATTAGGTTCCTACCGGTTCAGTGAAAGGGCTCAACATCCAGGTGTCAGCGACCAGACAAGATGACGGGTTCCACGAGCATCAATGACAATCCAGACAGCAGATGACGCAGCTCCATCCATCATAATCCATCCATCTGCACACAAGTATACAAAACATTTACAATATTGTCAGAATGTTATTGTCTATCATACTAGAATTTACCAAAACAACCCTTATAATAATGTCTCATTCTGTGCTCTGTCATTTTAATTTCAAAATAAAGCATATCTGGCCTTTAAGAGATCTATGTCAGTGCCATGTAGGCTGAGTCCTTCGCAGCAGTCCAGGTTCGATTCTGGCTTGCAGCCCTTTGCTGCATGTCCTCCTCATTCTCTCTCTTCCTTTCCTGTCACTCTCTACCTGCACAATAATAAAGGTAAGAAAAGCTACCAAAACTAATCTAATATATATATATATATATATATATATATATATATATATATATATATATATATATATATATATATATGAAACTGCACAAAAAAAATAAAAATGCATCAAAATTAAGGTTGTTACTAATCACTGACATGCCCCAGACTGTGAAAATGAAATGTTTTGTATTTTTTCCATAAACACTAACAGTGGCATCATGTACATAAACTGGCATTCAAAGGGTTAAAGATATTCAGTAATTCTCATTACAACATAAGTTTGTCAAAAGGTTTAAGTCTGTAAAAGTGAAAAATAATGATAGAATCTAATATTTATATGGCAGTTTTAGGGAGAGGACATTTTTGACTCCTGATGACGCCAGAGGCACCAGGGTAGATATTTCTCCTTCAGTGTTTTACACATTAGCTTAAAACCACAGTTGAAATGCGCAGAAAGTACCTCATATGCTTTACTGGAGCAGCAGCTAGCTTGTGCATAGCCCGTGTTGCGCTTAGCTTAGCCCCTAGGCCACAATCACGCCGACAGAGGTGAGCAAAAACCGTGCTCATTTCGACAAAAACCTACATTTACTTCACATCACATCAAAACGTTGTGTTGTGCCTGGTTCAACCACATAATGTTGGAGCGAAATCTTAGTACTGACCAGCTAACTTTGGGTAGCTAACTCACGCGATAATACGCCACTTAAATGGGAGGAGCCGCCACACGCTGTTTTTCCAGTCGCTGCTCTTCGGTTTAGACGTTTTCCCCCCTGAGGGTTAATGCTGTCAGCTCGCGTTAAAATTCCTGTAAAACTTAGAGGTTTCTTAATTCACTTTTTTGCACATCTGACAGAGCTTGTGTCACACACCTGTCAAGGTTGCGTGCACTGCGGGCACTGCGGGCACGCGCTCTACCGGGCTACCCTTTGCTGCATTCACGAAATATCGGGACAATGGGAAAAATAGGAGTATCACCCCCGATTTCTGCTTTCACACATTATTCTATGGAGGTTACATATATTCACACCGGATCAACAACTTAAATTCGCTACCTTCATGTGTTATTTGAAGCATTTCATTAACATTAGAGACAGATAGTGTATAGCTCCTGTAAAACTGACTGAATCCTCTGTATTAATCGCGGATTTTAATTGGTTTAAACAACCACCAGCCATGTATTTGCAGCCATTCTGTCAACAGTTTGTTGACATGTCTGTAGCGGAGATGTCTGCAATTCTTCTCTCACCCTAATTGTCACCAATAACTACTGACTGTAAGTGATTCCGGTGTAAACGATACAACGTGAACGCGTCATCACCTGCGCAAAGCAAGGGGCGTTAGCCAATTAGCATGTTTGTGAGGCGTTTGGGGAACATGTGTAAATTGCGACTACAGAAAGTAACCTCCGTTACGTTTGTTTTTTGATTTTGTTTTTTTGTTTGGTTGGTTGTTTGGTTGGTTTTGTTTTGTATTTAAAGCTAAGCTTGACATTTTTTGAATACACTTTACTTTACTCTCTGGCAGAGAGTTACACTAGGAGATTGAAACCACTCTCATTTATCCACAGTAAATGACATCAGCATCATTTAGCATTTTATGGAACACAACCCAGCATAAAAAAGCAGGTCCGGAACTGTAATATAGGCCTACATTGGGTTTTTCGTATGGATAAAACAAAGGAAATAAAACATATTTATTGGGGGTTTCAGTGGTTAGTGGAGTTAGAGCAAGCAAAGTTGCTGCTCAATTTTCTTACCTTATTACAGTGCCTAGTTGTTTCCCCAAACAACTGGCTGGTGGCCAGCAGCCAAAGATAAGTTTCAAGAGTTGTGAGATGATAAACAGAGCAGAGAGCAGGAAAACACATCTATTCTACACAACAACAAAAAAATCTATATTTCTCTCATTTTTGCTATTTTATTTTTGTGAGTATCTTCATAATTATACTTCTTCAGACCTCTAAAATGTATTTGCATTAAAAAAAAAGTGGGCAAAAGTCATTCTTTCATTGACCTGGTCACAGCTGATAGATGTATAAAACCTGTCATAAAGAGTTGCACATCTTTACTTTATTTTAAGAGGTCACCAGTAAAAAGGTCAAGAACCACTGCTCTACTAGCTACACTAGCATCCAATGTATAAAAAAAAGAAAATATAAGCAATATATAATAAGCAATAACATACCACACAACAACAACCATTTCAAACAAAGGCAAAAACATTTTCACAAACAATTTCTTTGTGTACATGAAAATGTCATTTTTCAGCATTATTCATGACCTATGAAGATTTGAGGAGACAGACAGAAAGGAGAAGTCACTCAGATTTGGGTGAATTTTGGAAGCGCATGAAGAAAATTGGGAGGGGTTAGGGCATCAGGGCTGAGCTGTGAACCCAGCAGGAGGCCATGTCCCCCCTAGGGAGGGATGTCCGAGCATGGCACCCCCTCAGGGCAAGACAGATAGACAGAGCCACATAGAGTTAACATGATGGTAACAGTGGCGGGCATCAGCTTCCTCTCATTGCGACGTCCTTGTAGAAATGCCAGGCCTGTGGGTGTGGTGGGAGTGGTTTTGTGGAAGAAAGTGGGTGGGTTGTGTGGTGATAACGTGGTCCGGTGGTAATCCCACATGGCACAAGCAAAGCCCCAGGTAGTGTTGCAGGAGAGCAGTGGCAGCTCTGTGTCATGGTTGGCCAGGGCTAATGTGTCAGCTGGGTGTTTCCCCAAATCAGCCTCGTCCTACACCAGGACAGCCCTCAACCACAACGGGCCGCTCAAGACGACATATGCTGAAGGCAGAGACTCACTTTGTATGTGTGTGTAATTTGTGTCACTTCACACACAGGCTTGCATGAATATTTCTCATAAACATGTATTCATGGAGGTGTGTGTCTGTGTGTCAGCATCTGCCTGCTTGTCAGTACATGTTTGAGTGTATACAGTGCATGTGTATGACTGAGCCCGAGTGTGTGTGTGTGTGTGTGTGTGTGTGTGTGTGTGTGTGTGTGTGTGTGTGTGTGTGTGTGTGTGTGTTTGGACCCAGACCGATGGCAGTGGGGGTCTTATTGATGTTGATGCAGTCCAGACATCTTTATTTAAAGCTGATGTGGTTAAAGTAGCCTCTTAAGCCGCCCTCTCCACGCCTCTGTGGTCTAAGCCAGTGTGAAGAGGTGTGCTAATCGCTCTGCCATGTCTGCGTGCGAGACAAGCGGGAAAGTTCCCTGCAGCCCGGTGATTTGATCACAGCTGATTAGAGACGCACCCATTGCCAACAAGGCAAACAGGTATGAGGGCAGATTAGTGCTAGAAAGTATGTAAGAATAGAGCATTAGTTGTTCGCTCAAAGGCGGCTAAGTGTCTTAGTGTGACGTGGCACTCTGAGCAGCGCATAGAGCTGCAATTTGGATTCAGGAGTACAGAGATCCAATAGGAAATCTGTGGAAGGCTGACTCCAAAAGCAGCAGCAGATCCTTCCCCTGCTTGCCTGCTCCTCTCCTGACAGAGCTGCTGCTGATCGCGCCGCCTCGGGCCTGTTGTGACTGGATGCTGCCGTCCAAGCCTACATGTCAGTGTGAGACAGGCTCTCCCTGACCTCTCTAGCGCTAGGGGCCTCCCAGCCCCAAGGAGGGGCCCCCCGCTCCATCACATCCCTTCCAATTACTGACATCCTGCCGCCTTTGAACACACAGGAATCATAGTGAAGAATAGCAGAGGTCAGACTGCAGATGGAGAGGGGTGGAAACGGCAGAGTCTAAGTAAGAGGGAAAGAAAGAGAAAAGGGGGGAAGAAGAGTGAAAATGCTATTTGTGTCATTGATGCCTCTGTAGCCCCACCACCAACCCCTCCATCCTTTTCAAGGCTCCTGACTGAACCCTAATCAGGAGCAACTGTTTCAACAACAAAGACGGAGGGGCAGCGAAAGTTAAAAAATAGCCCTCTGATTGGTTTAAACAGAGAAAAAAAAGCACAAACATTCCTGCTGCCTCCTGAAAACAACTAGTTTGGGTCAGTTTATATGTGATAAACAGCTGCCCTGCTGGAAAAAAAAGTGGAATATGAGGATCTCCAGTTTTTCACTAATTCAATCATGAGGCCTCACTGAGAGGACATTTCCTGTTACTTATAAGGAGGTAATTAATATGAAATTACATTTTCCACAGTAATAGTGGATCGGACTTGTTGAGTAGCAGACATGTACAGTAAATAAGCAGTTTGGTTATGGGAATGACATGAAACACACAAGCTGTGATTGGTTTCAACGTAGAGTGTGTTTCATAGCAAAAGTCGCTGATGAATGAATGACTGTGCTCGAGGAAGTAAATGGAGGGGGGGGTTGTCGTTGGTTGCCTGTTTGCGCATGTGTGCATGCAGGCTGTGGCTGTCCTATAACGAATGGCATATGAGATTGGTTGGTGCGCCTGGCAAGGGCCCAGTGCCCTTAAACCCAAATTAGCCTTTCCAAACCCATATCCCCCTGGCACAATGAAAAATCCCACACATACATATAAGCCCACACACTCACAAATACAAACACACATACACAAAAAACCACCAATGACCTCACTCTCCCAAACTGTGGTGAACACAGCCAGGCCAGAAATCCCTCTAAGGCCTCCCTTTCAGACTGTAAGCACTGTACTGCTGAGTAGCCATATCAAGGGTCATTATAGGGTCAAAATGGGCTGCTATTAGACTCCAGCAATCCCTGCAATTCAAGCATATAAAATGTGCATCACATTTGCGGTAAAAGCATTACATCAAACTAGTTTTGACATGCTCGCTGTGCTGTGGAAAGCATAAAAATAGCTCCCTTTTATGATATAAACTATACCATTTATGGCTTTTTGTCTTTTATTTTTGCCTAAGCAAATGAGTTTTTGTGCACTCTCCATTTCACCAAAATGCACTCTGTGTGTGTGTGTGTGTGTGTGTGTGTGTGTGTGTGTGTGTGTGTGTGTGTGTGAGCATGTGTGTGAAAGTAGAGTTTAAAGGGTGTTGAAAACTATTAGCCTGCTGCAGAGAGGCGCTGTGCAGAGAATGAGTGATGAATTATTGAAGTGGCTCTTTGGTGTGAATGAAGTGTTGAAAATGTACATTGCCACGGAGCACTCTGACGTTCCTGTGAAAGGCTTTCAATAGCATGTGTTAAAATGCATGTGTTAGTTCAGACAACTACTGTTCCACGCCTATTTCCTTGAAACCATTAACAAAATGCAAAAAAAGTGGGTGCCTACTCTTCCCCTCTTTTTTTAGTCTATACTTCCCTCTCTTTCCTGTTAAAACACTTCACCTCCTCCTGTTATGATTTTTCTTCTTTTTTTCCCCTTTTCTCACTGTCTCTTTTCTTCTCTTCCCCCTATTCTTTTCCAACAGGGGCCTCAGAATTTCCTCTTGTTACAGCACATCCAGTGATCAGTCACTGTGATTCCACTCTTTCAAGTCTTCCCTGTTTCAAAGAGCCATTGCCGTTGGGGGGAGAGTGAACAGGAATCTGAACCAATGCTTTTCGACAGCAGGGCCGCTCCTGCATGTTACACCCCAACAGCACCAATGGAGAAAGGCGGGGTGGGGTGGGGGGGGTGGCTCTCAAATACACATCACACATGAAAGTCACCTCACTCCAACCGGGAGAAATCACGGGCCCTGACGGAAAGGTAACAGCCGGCCGCAGGCACTCAGCGAGTTGCTAGGAGACAGGGAAGCAGTGTATGGTCGACGGGATGAGCGGATGGCTGGTGTATTCGCTCAAATGGAGCTCACTGACACGTACAGACACACTGACAACATACAGCTAAACATAAACACAGTGAGACATGAAGGGAAGAGGCATATAACAAAAATACAGAATGTGACATGACTGCATGGAATAAAAAAAAAGGGAAAAAAGGGTGCTTTAAACTGGATTATATCCCTAAACTTACATGATATCAAGGCATTTTTGCATGACTTGTCAATTCAGCCTGCTCATATGCAATAATCCCAAATATATTGAACTGTTGATCAACGCTGCCCCCAGAGCTGCACACATACAGTCAGTTCTCTTTCCGGTATTAAGGTGTTTTATGGTTGTGGGTAATAAGATGGCTGCTCGCCTCTCTCCTTGACCTGCTGCTGAACCTGCCATAGTTGACACGACTACACTAGAGGGATGGGAGATGGCAAGAGCCGAGCAACTCCACCTGACTGTGTTCAGTCAACAAGAAAGCTACAGCTCCTGACTCATCCAACCTCTTAATTTCAATCTCTCCTTCTGACCCAGAATTCCTTCCCCTCAATCCGACACGTTAGTTCCTGCGAGGAGAGCATCCTGGGGATTAAGGCATGACGTGATGTGTTTCCAATGATTTAGCTCCCTCACTATGTGGTGAGAGATGCTCTGTGGAATGAGCCAGGCTGCCCGCAGATACCGGTTTTGGATGAGTGCAGGGGGGAGGCTAACTCGCCTTATCTAAAGTATTTGGAGGGGAGGACATGGACGCCTTCTCTTCCATTATATCATTATGTAAACACGGGGCTGTGCCACAGGTTGACGGGCTGTATTTCATAAATCGGCAGAGAACAAGCCTGTCTTGATTAAGGCGTGCTTACATCATCGTGGGAAATCAATCTGTTTAATTGGCCTGCTTTTGTCAAATATATTAGCTTAAGACCTGTATGAGACCATTATATTGAAGAGTGTAAATGAATATGCTTTCAGCAGTCAAGATTCACTGAGCTTGTTGTTATGATTTATCGTGCTTACTAAACATGTTTTTCCTGACTTGACCATGCTGAGGCTGACGGAGGGGGAAAATATGAGGAAAAAAAAGGTGCAAGAAGCGACGCAAGTCATCTTCAAAGTGGTTCATTTCATGACTGCAGTCATAATGATGCAAGATCGACTGAGTGTGGCAACATTGGATGAACCGCATATAAAAAATTCAATAAGTGTATTGTATAATGCTGCAAAAAAGGACCGTCACCTGCGTTTGAAGCATATATCTACTTGACCTGTTTTGCATATGATGTTTTCTTTTCAACAAAGCAGCCCGGGTTTATCTTCCCCTACACTGTTTTAAAGTCACGTCAACCGTTTTAGCATTCATGGCAAGCCACAGCAAGGCACAATAACAAGTGGTCTATTCAAATTAAATCAGTAATGGCATTGTCCATATTTCAGGCAGGTCATGCGTTTTTATTTATTCAAAGAATGAAGACAGGTCGGTTCCTCTCACAATTATCTCTTTTCATTTAAAGAATGAATGTGCATGTCAGGGCTTCTTTTACTCTCTTTCTTTCTATTCTAAGTCCCCCCCATCCTCGCTGCCCCCGCCATCACTGGGCGACAGTAGAGGTCGTTAGTGGAAGAGGGATGATGCCAAACTTGACTGGAGTCGAGCCTTATCTCTATTCTTTACACTCTCGCTTTTGTTTCAAGGGCTTTGTTTACACACGCCCCATTAATCACCTTCTGCCTTCCCACAATCCCACAGCATTTAAAGTGGGTGCTCGTCCTGGGGACACTGTGCAGCACAGGTGCCAGTGTAAATCTCTCTTTCTTCTCCTCTTAAGGAAGGAAATGAAGATTCCCAGACCTCTGGTCACCTTCTCCTCTCAGGTTCCCCTGTTATCTCTTCTTTACTCTGCCCTTGGCCTCGATCGCTATCTCGACATATCACTCCAACTCGGGGCCCCAGAGCGGTCTGATTACCAAACATTCACACACCGCCTCACCTGGGCACGAGTCTATTGGCCCACCAACGCCACCTCTATGCCGTTTAATCCAGTCCCGACAGCTGACTGACACTGCCCTCATGTCTTGACAGCAAAGTGTGAGGGTATGCAGACAGGATGTTGTTGAGCAAACATTAATCACACCGCAGGAAGCCACTGGCAAAGAGGAAGATGGAGGACAGAGAAGAAACCGCCCGCCAATGGCTCCAAGGACTGCAGGGTCACCTCTAGAAGGACACCTCTCCGTAAAGAGCCCCAAATGGTATGCAGACAGTCCTCCATCTGCCTCACCGTGGGATGGAGGCCACAACGTAGAGTGCCCTAGGGATGCCGTTTTTCTGTAGGCCAACTGGAAAGTTAGTTTCACCCTGGTTCTGATCCTAAAAAAAGCATATGGGATTTTTCCATTAGATTGTGGATCGTTGCAGAAAATAATTTCTGTGGAAAACAAATATTTATCATAGTTACATGTTTGTTCAGCAAAATAATCTTCACAAATGAACGTCACGTTCAGGATTTTTGAAGCCTTGCTTTAATTGCCAGAGGTTAAAAAAGCTGATATAAGACTGCCTTCTTCCAGCCTTAACTTTTAAGGTAAGATTACCTGGGCTGTGGGTAAGAAAAACCATGGGGACACCTTCTCAGTTTATCCGTCAGTTTTTAATGCCCGCCTCAACCATAGGACAACAACTCAACTGAACACACACACGAAGCATCTCTGGTATCACTCCTTGGAAGGATCATCACATTAAATAGTTCCTTATTGTTAACTTAAAGTAGGAACAATTTAAACAACATATGAATTTGGTAAAAAATTAAATGAACTTATTGATCTAAATAAATCAGGGAATAAAGTAAGATTATCTACTAAATAAAATAAAACTTCACAAAAATGAATCTCACCTTACACAAATGTTAGACTATAACAAACTACACTACAGTCGCGTTACTGCCGCTACATGGCTGTAAAGCTGTGTTTGGCGCAGTTTGGTTTAATGATATTTTGAGTTTCATTTAGCCGCTTGTTGGTAACCACCTTATTTTCAGACACATAAAAGCTTCAAAGTTCATGAGAGGGGTATTACTGAAGAATCTTATGTCGTAGAAAAAAACGTGAAAGTCACTTAAGCTTGTATTAACCACAGACCTTATTTAAGGCTTCTAAACAAAAACCCATTTAAAAAAAACATTGACTTAAAGACAAGGGAACTGGAAGGGCTAAAATGCTAACTCATTTCTGGGTTTTAGGACTCATTACTGGGGTACTCTAATGTCATCCATGTTCCAAACTGTCCATCTTTTCCTCGTTCTATTCAGATATGCGAATAAGGGATACTCCTGCAATGACTTTGACACTCAGAATATCAATGAATGTGTGAAAATAGGTGAAAACAGGCGCCATAATGAGGACAGAACATGTGAAAATGTGTGAATTAATTCCTCTTCAGATACATGGCTGCATTCTGATATTGGTCCAAGAGAGTATATGTGCAGTCCATGTATGGAGAGCCCCTCTACCAGCGCTTTAATGCATAGCCCTGTTTAATTGCATAGTCAATGCATTCATCATTCAGAATGCAGAGCTTGGCTAAAATGAATTGAATTATCTGGCGGGGAGAACAAAGAGATGTATATTGAGTTTGTGTGTAATTTATTGTTGCAGAGTGAAGCGAGCGGAGAGCAAGAGAGAGGCTGGGAGAATTAGAGGCAGAGAGGGAAGATAGAGAGACCTGGAGGAGGACAGGAGGGGGGGGGGGAAGGCACAAAAAGGGTGAGGGAGGAGAGGGAAGATAGAGAGGTCTGGGGGAGGCGAGAGGAGAGGCAGGGAATGAGAGAGTGAGAGAAATGAGTAGGAGAGAGGAGATAGGGAGGCCAACAGAAGTGGAGGGGGGAGACAGAGAGAGAGAGGAAGACAGGGAGGATGAGGAAGGGGAGAGATAATAGTGAAGCCTGGAGAAGGAAGAGGAGGAGGAGAGAGAGATGGAGGGAAAAAGAGAGGCAGGAGAGGGAAGCTTGTGAGCCAGAGCCAGAGATAGACCAGAGACAGACCTGACACCTTCCTCCAGATTCCTGAGGGGATAAAACACAAGCACTGTGTGTGTGTGTGTGTGTGTGTGTGTGTGTGTGTGTGTGTGTGTGTGTGTGTGTGTGTGTGTGTGTGTGTGCGTGCGTGTGTGTGTGCATGTGTGCATGTGTGTGTCCATCTCCACATGCCTGCACAAGTATGGAATTTGACAACAGGGAGATTTCTGGGAGATTTCTTGAGTTGTTATACATGTAAATGTTGAATGAGCGATCCACACCTTTCCCAGAATTGAACACCTGGACACCTACACAACCACCTACATGAAATCACCTGCCGTCCACGGTCTCACTCACTCACACACTTGCATGCTTGCACACACACACACACACACACACACACACACAGAGACACACATTTACTCTGCCAAGTCTCCATCTCTCTCCGTTGACTGTGAAGTAATTGCAGTGAGTATTGAAGAGAAAGCTTGTGGAGCCCGTGGTGGTGGAGAGAGGAGGGGGGGCGGGCTGAGGAAAATCTATTTCCCAATACTATCTAACTGCAGCTTTCCTCCAATGGACTTGCATTCCTGGTACTGGCTGTGTCCCATTGATTCCTTCCCAACATCATCTGAAAATCTATGAGCATAAAGGGCAGCTCCACGAAGTACAAAGCACATAAGTGCACATCATGTTCTATACGGTCACTGTAGGAGAAACTCTCGATCTCACCTTCTCTCGTTCGCTTTGCTCTGTGTTCTTCATGCTACCTCTTCCCATTATTCTTGGCCCAATGCTCAAACACTGTTGGGTGGGAAGGATAGATCCAGACAGAAGAGGGGAAAAGAGGTGGAGGTGAATAAGAGGAGCAGAGGAGAGGCACTGGGAAAAGGCCGTATGGATTATTCCGCGCAGGTTGTGACATTTCCTGACAGTGCATTATACAGCAGAGAGCTAAGCAATGCATGTTCACATACTGTTTCTGTGGAATAACTCAAACCTGGAAACCTAGCACAGGCTTTGGCCTCAATACTTGCAGATTCCTTTGCATCTTACACTGTAAAATCTGACAAATTGATCTCTCTTAAAAAAATCTTAGCAACCGATCGCCTTGAAAAGGAAAAGTAAATATAATTATAAATGCATGTTTACTTTATTTATTAGAGTTAAGTTTACTTGAAATTTAGCTGCATTAACTTCATTCTGTGAAATTTTTGCAATTTAAAAATGACATTTGAAATGTTCTTTACAAGTTTTGGCAACTTGAGTAAACCAAGTTAATCTGACTTAACTTGATCATCACAAAGAGGATTTAGCCAATGATGTTATCAGATTTGCGAGTTCTGTTTTGTTAGCATGTTTTAGAATATACCAGTATAACTGACTAGTTTTCAACCAGCGGAATATAGATATTATATAGCACGGTATACTTACTGGAGTTGCTAAAAATTAGAAAGATTGATTTACTTATCATTTTTAAAATTGTAACACCTTTACAAAATTATGTAAATATAAATAAAGTTTACAATTACATATAAAATAAACTTAAATTAAGATTAATAGTTATATTTACTTAAATTTTTAAGGCAATGGGTTTGCTAGATTTTTAATGAAGTAAAATAAACTTCTCAGATTTTACAGTGTACTCTGGATTGTTTTGTATTTTATTGTATTCTTTTAACATTTCCTTACAAATGACACAAAACGCAACTGGCTTCTCTTAAAGCAGATATACTGTATATGTGCTTCGTTAAGATGTAATGTCTAGACCTAAGCCCTTAGAATATGATCATGGCATCCGTACAACATTCCTTGGATGGATCCATACTGTCCTACACACATTCAAGCAGATGGAGTCTGTGCCAAACAGCTCAGTGCTTAGACTGGGGAGTAGGCTACCCGGTTCCTCCTACTCCAAAAGCTTGCCAAGGATTTAAAATTAGACTGTGAAAAGATACACATTGTACTGTATGGTTTAGAGCTACGGCTGAGCATTACACCACCTTTCCATAACACGATCTTGAGGCAAACATTCAATATAAAGATAGGGAGAGAGGGGGCGAGTGTGTGTGTGTGTGTGTGTATGGTGGTGGTGGTGGTGGGGGGGGTCACAGTTGAAATTTCTGGAAAATTGTCAACACTGAGAAAGTGTTTCAAGGGACTTTAAAAACATGTGTCAGTAAGAGGCACAGATATTGATTGCCTATACCATGCACCACCTAATGATGATTATTTCCTGACTGCAGGCTCCCTCTAAGGCGTCACAGTGGTGGAAAATATCAGCTATAGTCAGCTGGTAGGTGCACCATATATACAGTGTTTTTTCTCCTTCAGAAAGAGTCTCCATCTGCTCAGTGTTTATTAAATGTTTTTAGCATTCCTTGCATGCAGTCTATTTTTATTTATTACTATGAGTACCACCAACACAAGTTATCTGTTATGTTTTGGGGTTAACTTTTGGGTATTTTGGGTGGACTGACCCTTTAAAGGAATGGTTTAATATTTTGGGGAATGCACTTGTTGGCGTCTTGACAAGAGTTAGATGAGAAAATCAATAAAACTCACATGTCTGTATTGTCAATGTATAGCTAGAGCTAGCAGCTATTAGACTGATTTAGCATAAAGACTGGATGTGTGTGTGTGGGGGGGATGGGTAGCTAGCCTGGCTTTGTTCAAAGGTAGCAGAATTACCCTGTTTAGACCACTTCAACGTGCTTTTCAACGGCTGTTGTTATGATCTAATCATAACAACAGCCACCAAGACGCATTTCTGATCCTTTTAGTCAAATCACTTGCTGAGGTCACATTTGATCACGTATGTTTTTGTCGCCTAAATGCTACCACCATCCTGATCCGTCCCCAACAAGGACAGCGCGATCAATGCAGAACATGACAGTTGTTGAGGTGGCAGTGTGCTTATGCTCTGTAATTTATCCATTTAATGTCGAGTTGAATAAAGTGCTTTGTGACGGTCCCTCGTTTTGCCCTATGGAAGGAGATGTGTTAATTTCTGCTGACAGTGATATCTCCAGCTGTGCTGACACAACTGTTGTTGTAAGTTGCAAGCATGCTACAGAGCAGCTAGCAAAAGTGTGGGCATGATAGCTCTGCACATGGCAGTAACAAGTGGTCAGCTGGAGATGCATGATAGGCACAGGTATGAATGGCAATGCGTCTCAGCTGTCCACTTGCGTTCGGATCACCAAGACGCATATTAATAGTAGGACTAAACAGGCTCAGTGAGATTAAACAAACCATGATAGGTGAATTAGTGAGCTTTTAGAGTTTGTTTTGTAATTTGGGTGAATTGACCCTTTAAAGATTCTGTTTCTTGAAGTTTAATCAACTCTACTTTCAGCTGAGTTACATTAACTGCAGTGTTAGAGCTACATTATTTTCAGGGACGTACTGGGACTGAATTTAAGGCAGTGACTTCAAGATGGAGTTTTTTGGCAGTAATTTTAACACTGGTACAGTTTTTGCAGTATGAGGAGAATCTGATGATGCTGAAGACCTTCCAGGCACATAAGGATGTCTTGCTGACACCTCCCTTCTCAGTTTGTATAACACATCAACACTGCACTGAATCAAAACAAGACCAAGCCAGGCAAGGCTATAGGCCATCGACAGTCTGCAGTGGCCTGGAGGTCATAGCAACTTTGGCCTTTCGACCACGGAAAATATTTGTCAATTTGGCACATTGAGTACCCATTTTATTTTCGTCTCCTATACACCTCCTTTTTGCTATTTTCACTAATTAAGTTAACCACAAAAACACTGACAGCTAGAAACTCTTCATGATGAAATAATTGCAACAAAAACAAGAATCAGTCCAAACTGGGAGAGGCCGCTCTTGTCCCCCCGCTACACTAGAGTAGATTGACCCAGTCTGACGGGCACTGTTCTGTTCTGTGCTCTCTGCGGCTTCAAGGTCCAGGCCCACGCCACAGCCGAGGACCATACGACTGACATCAGAAACTGAAAAACAAAATCTCTATGACCATCAGCCAGTTTGATTATTTTCAACTAAGACAAATAAAAAGTTTTTAATTTCTAAAAACTTTGATGAGGTCATCCCTACCTCTACTTTACATCACTCCTAATAAGCCCATGTGGAAATATCTCAAAATTATGTGAACAAAGGAGCGAAGTGTAAATGTCACTTGCTACTCAACACTTAGGAGCAAAGTAATTAAAGGAAAACATACACTATACACCTCAACAGAGGTGTGTACTTGAGTCACTTTATTTGGACTCAAGTCAGAGTTGAGTCACAAATTTGATGAACTCGACTGAATGGACTTGGCAAAAGTTTTAAAAAAGAAAAAAAAAGGATAGCACCTCAATTTGGACTTTCATACAGTGACTTGCGACTTGAGATCTTTTTGCCTTGAAAATACTTGATACCAATCCCCAAGCCCAAAATTAAATTATAGATTAAAAAGTTATTTCAACATTGTGCCACAAATCAATTTATTTCCCTTAATTTGCTCAATCAACTCACCTTAATATTTATAGTTAATGTTGACTTAAAAGCTTAAGTTAATAACAAACTTGTTTTAACAGTCAACTTGGGACTTGACCTAGAACTCGAGTGCAAGGACTTGAGACCCGCTTGTGATTTACAAAGCCATAACCTGGTCTCACCTCTGCACATCAGCCTCACCTCGTCTCATCTGGCATTCCTGTGCTTGCTGCCTATTATTTACCCAAAGGAACAATTTTGTATCAACGGTGAAGAGGAGCAAATGACTTGTGCCAAAATACCCAGAGGTCAAAGGTCATTTGATGAACAGAGTGAGATCAAGATGCATTAGTCGTGGAAGCCGCAGCTCAATGGCTGACAGGTTAAAGTTTGTCAGGAACGCAGGTGTCCATGAGTCAATGGAGCGAGGAGCAGCAGTACAGGTGAGGTCACATTCCCCTCCAACACAGGAAGCTCCACTGTTAACCGCCTGAGGTGAAAATATGAGTTGCAACGGAACAAAGCTACATGTGTGTGTCTTCATACCATCCAGTCTTTATGTTGTGTGTTATTTTATCAGTACACAAACTATTAACACCTCAAAAGTGAGAGTGATCTATTTTTAAAACTCAACACGCAACATGTGACTTAATGACTTTTGACACACCCAACATGCCTACAAAATAACTATCATGCCCGATAGAACAGTTTTGTTGCTTTGCCTCACATATAGGCACAAATAAACAACGCTCGACACGACCAAAACTGCCCCGTGGTGAACGAGCAGGCACGGCGCCACAGCTGCGTCCCACACAATCATGTTGACTAGAGGCCTTAAAGACAACATGTCTGTGTCAAAAAAATGACAAAGCAGTGTCATATATGGCTGCAAGCTGGAGTGAAGAGATTGGAGAATCATGGGCGATGTTAAAGTGACTTAAAACTGGATGGAGGAGAGAGGAAAAGAGAGACAGAGAGCAAAATGGAGAGAAGAGGTCAGTGGGAGACATAACAACCTCTGGCCCTGTCGCAAGAGTTTAGTCAGACAGCGGAGATCACACAGCGCGTTTAGGTTAGCTGGGTTTGGCACACTGCTTGTGCAGTTTACAGACACAACTATCCTGCAGTTTTTGCTCAAGGAAAGCTGGTGTTTTCAGAGAGGCTTAGATGAGAAGATGAATGGAGAGAGAAAGGGGGCCAGAAAGGATCTTGGGCCCAGAGGAGGAATGCAGAGAAAGGATGAGTCCTTTCTAAGAAGATGGGGGACGGCCAGAGCCGGGCGCAAAAGAAGATCCTGTTTGCTGTCCCTTGATACAGTATACACACTAAATAGTCTTTGCAGCAGATTTCAGAGACAGACCCTTGTCTTTGTTCGGCTAATAGGCAGACCACTCTAAATGGGCTGTTTTTCAACCCTCTGACACAAAGACACTTTTTCATGACTCCTCAGTGCCATCGTTTTCCTGCTCCTCTTCTTCAGATATCTGGAACAGAGCGCTCTCTGTGTCTTGATGTGTCGCTCCCACAGCACCGGAGCTCCGAGCAAACTCTCTCACACCGCTCCCCATTGCCAGGCTCACATACCTAGTAAAACTGCACTGCACAGCAGACACATGCCAGGAGTGAGTAACTACAGGGTCCCACAGAGTGAATATGTGAGCCATTAAATGACCAAAATGGTCAGTCATAATACCCAATGGCTGAAATCAACATTTTACTACAGCCCATTAAGTTTTTGCTCATAAAGATGGAATCAATAGTAGAAAATAATATCCCTATGACGGCCTTATACAGAGTTACAGAGCAGTTCCACGACTGAATCATCACTCAGTACAATCAGAATATACATTTTAATGAGGTATGTTGCCCTTTTCTAAGAAGGTCTGTACTTGTTGTCAGCTGCACTGTATACCCAGGAGTTGTTGTTACTTGACTGCTCCGAACCCTCAGGCTGTTTGGCACCTACTGGAGGTGAACTGAGTTCATTATCTAATAGCAATTTCCACTGGTGCTTCTCATTCCTGCATGCAAACAGTAAACAGACAAGCTCCCAACAAATACAAACACAGAAAAATACAAATTACTTACATCCATATTTTTTTTTTTTATCTCCACTAGTACTTTAACTAGTTATAGATCATTGCTGACAGATATATGAACTGCCAATCCATGTGGCTTTTGTCTTTGTTTCAATTTCAACTTGGGATTTGAGTGGATTTCATGGTCCCCAGAGTCATGCAGACTTGCCCCATGTATAATGAACGGTGTAAATATTCAGCAAAGGTAAAATCCATAAAACTCACAAAAAGTTACAAGGGATTTCCCTGACAGCAGTTTCCTCTTCAAAATTTTAGCTCAAGTTTACAATAACATTGCAGTTTTTCCGATGCTGTTCAGTGTGTTGTAAATGGGCCACTAGACCAGCACCTCCTAATGTGTGCTCATCTGTTTTTTCTGACCCTAACCCTTTAAAACCTGGTCCAACATCAGTTTTCTTGTACTGCGTTCAGACAACTTTCACAAGCTATTTGACCTTATGAAACCTGAGCAAATTTGGTTTGATTTCTTTCAATAACTTGATGAGAATTACCACACAAATAACATTTTCAGGTCATTTTCTTTAAACTTTTTATTAATTTCTAGCTCATCTGTGAGCCATGTCTTATTAAGTTGCTTATTGCCCCATGCTTTTGAGGTAAATCAAACTGGGAGCTGAATTATATGCAGAGGTCTCCTTCTTTCCAAAACAAACAGACCAGGTGAGTTCAACCAATAAAAACAAGAAATAAATTACGTTTCACATTTAAATATGTGTTTTTCTGACACTGCTTGTCGCACAGGGACTTCTAACTAGAGTGACTGATGTGAAAACTTGAATGGCCCTATGTAGAGCCAGAGTTAAGTTTGTCCGTTCTGGGCTATTGTAGAAATATGGGGGTGCAACATGGCATGACACCATGGAAGAGGGCCTGCTCCCTGCGTAGATATAAACAGCTGAAAACACAACTGAAAAAAAGGACTTTAAACTGCCTGATTGGGGAGAAAAAGGCTGACTGGATCACAGGACTTCTAGCTGGTGTGCACATTCAAACACAGAAGCCATTTAACCATTTATTGCAGGAGAATAAATGAAGGATGGATTACTTTTTTTGTACGAAAAGGCAAATATCAATACATTGCCAAGCATAACACAATAAAGAATAATAAACAAAAAAATGTTTTCGTTATCTTACACTCAATGCATCCACTTTCTAATAAGACGACCCAGAAACCTTCATTAGGGTCCTATTCATAGAAAACGCAAGTGAATACAAAGAAACAATATATACAGCCTTTTTCTCAGCTAAATCAAAATAATTTAATCTCCAAAATGATACATGATAATCTTTTGGAAAGTGGAATAGACACATTAAATAAGTATTAGCATGCAGACAATCATACAATTTAAACAATTAATCAGCTGAAACATTTTGACAGATTGGTACAAACGATTTACTGGTGTGGCAGCATGGTCGAGGACAAAAGGATCTGCACAACACACACTCAGCCCTTATATAACCTGCCCCCTCTATAAACTCCTCCTGTGTCCACAGATGAATCTCTCCACCCACTCATGAGGCCAGATGCATAATGATGTGTATGCACAAAAACCACGAGTATGCCTTTTTCCTCACATAAACTGGTATTTATAAAGGAGGAATGTGAGGTGAGAGTGTGCACACCTCATGCATTCTTCAGAGCAGGTGCACACAAAGTTTTAGCTGCGATGTCTGTGGGTCATATGATAAGAAGGAGATTAAACATAAGGTAAAAGACAGAAAACAATGCTTTAAGGTTGTCTGCCAACTTCATCGGTTGTTTTTTTTTGTTTTGTTTTGTTTTTGATTTTAACAGGTTACATTGCATTCTGTAAAATATCAATCAAAAGTGTATTTATATACTCAATTTTAAATCATTTATGAGTGATATATTACAGCATTATTTTTATTTACATTCATCTCCCTGTTAGTGATCGTTTAATTTTGTCCTGTGGAACATTTTGTAATTTCCACATGAGGGTTATGAATAAATCATTAATTGTCCCTTTGACAGTTCATAAAATGAGGATTGAGATTTCACTGTGACAATGATTTGCAGAAATTTGATAAATAAGTGCTACGGACACTGCAAACATCCTAAGCAGTGCATAATGATGGCTGCTCTGGCATTGCTGGAGAAACTCAGCGATGCAACACAGTTGGTGATATAGCATTTTTTTTACTGTATTTGTCACTGACAGGTGTAATGAATGGTGGAGGGTCACACGTCAACATGCAAACGGATGTTTAAGGGCATTTCTATGGTCATTTATGGTTAACTGTGTGGGTGCAGAAACAAGGCTTGTGCCCATATGTTTAGTGCCACAGTGATTGATATTCATAAAACAGATTTTTAAATCTGACAAAAGAATGCATATTTCTGCCTCTGTGCATTCAAGCTGTTGATTTATGTTTTATGCATCTGACCCCTGGTCTCACAAATACACATTCAAGCTTGACATTTTTCAACAACAACAATTCTTATTTTACGGTGATTATATGCTAAAGAAAAAATACTATATTATATTTATATTTATTTATATATTTATCATATAATATTCAATTTCTTCCAATATATCTTAATAAATCCTACACTTTAAATCTTTTTTTGCCCTTTAAAGACTGTGATATATTTTTTATTTTTAATATTATCACATTATATTTTATTTAGTTAATGTCAAATGAAGTCAAACAAACAAAAGGTTTGTATCCCTCTCTACGGCAGAGAAAACGAAAACAAAAACCAGACCTGCTGTTGTGACGACTGCAAAGATTTACTTTCAGTGTTGCTTTTTAACGCTTTGCTTCATAAAGTCTTTAACCATCAATGCGCTGTTTTCATGAGTGTGGCATCAAATGTCACATAGGCTGTCTGTAGACTTTGATGGATCAATCTCTCTCCCACCAGCCATCCCCAGGGCTTTCATCTGCTTATCTCTGACCACTGTCTGTCTGACTGACCGCCTCACTGCTCATTCACACTCGGAAGCTTCCGCACAGCCCTGCAGCGCTCACTCACTCAAAAAAAAACCCTCCACACATACCATACTCAATAACCGCAACCATTAGTGGAGGCGTGTTTGTAAGTGAAACATCTCCCCCTCCCCATCTTAACACTCTTTTTTGCGTGCAACTTATGTGGTATGCAGACATGTGCGTAAGCATAGCCTCGCTAAACTACTACTCACTTGGGCCTCTCTCAAGCCCATTCATGTCCTGGACTAGAGTCATACATGTATAAGCAATTTGTCATCCTCCTGCGGAAATTGGATAGATTCCATGCTCCCGGGCCTGCAGGGCACATAGGCACACATCCATTATTTGTGGCATCTTTATGACTTTAATCTGCACTTATCAAGTTGTAAGTTGTTTCATCTCTAATTTGTTTCCCTAAGTTTGTTCGCAACATCATCTTGTTTCTGCTCATGATCCACTTACTGACAACACACGGCTCACACACACACTTGCGCTCAATCTTCTCCTCTTTTATTAGAAGTTCTCATATAGGCTTATTTACATATCCTACCGAGGCATATTCTGAATGTGACTGCTGCTGGAGGCTTTCCCGCCCTCTCCAGAGGGTCTTTTCAGCCGCGGGGCTGCTGCAGTGATGGGATTAGGGGAGGCCTGGAGCGTGTCCACGTCTGGAGCCGAGCAGGACCGTGCTCCGACGACCCACCAACCTCAATGCTATTGTCCCGCTTCCCAGCGACCCACTCCAGGTGCCAGGCAATAGCGAAGATGCTCCAAACTTTCCCAGGAATGAGGCGGACTGACTAAAATAGTTCATTTAGCAGCACAACCTTTGCTGCCCCCCCCCCACACCACCCAACTCCTTCGCTTCTACCACCACAAACTCACTGAGAATCTGAAAAGGAGACTATCATCAAAATAAAGGAAGAGGGGATGTCTTTCTTGCTCTTTCTCCCTCTTCTCTTGCTCTCTTACTCACTCTTTTAAATCTAAATTCCCCTTTTTTGGGGGAGGGTGTGGGGGCCAGTGGGAGGACAGTTGTTTTGTCTCCCTCCATTGGCTGATTTACATCTCCACAGCTTCTCTATCAAAGTGGCCATTGTCAGTTCTGACCTATGAAAATTACAGAGGACACTGGGGGCCTTTCTCCTTTGACAGGCTATAGCTAGCACACACACACACACACACACACACACACACACACACACGAAGACATGAAAAAAAAAACACAAACAGTATAAACACACACCCACAAGATACACCCTCTGCTTTTTATTTATTCAGATTTTACACAGATGCTCAGCCAATCGCCCTCTTCTCCACTGTGCATGTCTTTCTAAACATCCAGAGAGGATAGAGAGGAGGGATGAAGGGAGAGGATGGAGGGAGGGGATGGAGGGAGGGAGAGGCGGGTCATCTAGGAATAAGGGAGAGGCATCCATTTGCACACCAATTGTTTTTCCTTCTCTCTGAGCCAGGGAGAAGAGAAAGACCACCTCTCTCCCTCTGAGACCACCGTCCCTCCCTCCTCCTCCTTCTCCTCCCTCCCTCCCTCCCTCCTCTGTGAAAACAGCGTGAATGGAGAGCCACATTCACTAGCAATGAATGGGATGGGGTGGAAATGGGTAGGGGGTCATTCTGACCACCGCAGCCCTCCAATGCCAGCGCCACATGTGCAGCATATTAACATATGAAGCCTTGTCACTGCTGTGTCCACCCTCCCAACTGACCTCATTCACACACAAACACACGCAAACACACACACACACACACACACACGGAGCCTTTGGGTCAGGTGCGATGCTATTTTATCACCCGAAATCTCTGAGCGGCTTAGAGTGATTGTGCACCAACAGCAGGGTGAACTTTTGGGCAACAAGAGTGGCAGAGGGTGAGTGGGGCCAGTGGCAGACAAGCGGGAGTCATGCCAAAAATGTAGATTTAAAAAAACAGAATGAGCCCCACAATAGCAATAAAAGGCAAAGCTTCCACCACCGGAATTAAAAGAGGAACCGCGCAGCAATCTGCAAATCCGAAAACCATTGAACTGTAGTTAAGCAAATTGGAAAAACAAGTGCAAAAAATGTGAGAAGAGGGCCAAAGAAAACGTACCTTGGGCCCTCGCTGCACAGGGACCTTTTTTAGACTGCCTTTCCTGTTAGACTTTCCCTCATCGAGACAGTGCGTCACACGCGGGGAGTCTGCAAGCCCAACACATGTTAACCCTTTGCAAGCTAAACAGCAGCCTTTTCCTGAATAGTGCTCCACAGGGCCTGTTCGCACACTGTCTGCCGGGTCCGGTTTGTTTGGACTGAGCCTCTTACTACTCCACCATGCTCCACTCAGGCTGTAATCTATTTTACAGCGCAGAGGATTTAATGATCATATTACAGCTTCTACCTCTCAGGAGTGCTTGTCTACTATTAAAAAAAAAAAAAAAAAACAAGTTTGGTTTGCGGCCAACTGGCCCATGTTGAGTCGTTGCAGCCTTAAACAGTTGCACAGTAATATCATAATGTGAAAAAAGCAAGCAACTCTCACCTTTGTGCGTACTGCCTGCATGTTGTGCGTGTGTGTGTGTACTGGTAGGGGGCTAGTTATTAATCACTGCCTGAGAGCTGACATCAGGCAGCCAGTAAACGTTAATTAGGACCACCCAATGGCCAGGCCAGTGTCATTAGCTAATTGAGTTTGTTTATGTGTTTGTGTTTGCGGGGACCGAGAGAAAAAGAAAAAGAAAAAAAACAGTGTGTGGAAAAAGGAAGTTGGGAGGCAGAGGGGGGAGGAAGGCGGGAGGGAGAGATGTGGGCTTGTCTCATCCAGTGCCCTGTTGTGGTGACATGTCCTTCAGCTCCATCCATAGGGAGAAAGAGACGGAGAGAGGGATGGAGAGGGAGAGAGGATAGAAATACAGCACCCCCTCACCACTCGGTCTCAGGAACCTGAGGCCTCAGCCACGGCCGGAAACTTTCTCCACAGGCAAACTATGGAAAGAAAGACATGCTTTCCCTCCGCTTTCTCTGATTTTTTTTTCAGATATATTGTGCTCTGTTCCTCCACAACCGCTGATTTCCACAAGCATGCATCTTTTTGGAAATCAAATACATTCAAACATGCATACAGTTAACGCACATATACACATATGTGAGCTCATGTTCCCTCCAGTCTCTCCCTGGTGTGTGTTTCACACACCACCTCTGCTGCCTCCCCGGGGTGTCTAGAATGATGCTGTGTGTAGAGAGCAACTATGCCTCAGCGCTGCATGGTCTCAGACGGCCTGGTGTGGCTGGCTGTGGTTACGCCTGTTGAGTCCGCCTGACCACCACATGATGAATCACATCCTCGCTCCGTCCAAAACGACACACACTCACACACACACACACACACACACACACACACGGGCTGACCCACCACCAGTTCTCTCAGCACAGTGCGGTCCAGGCAAGTGAAACAACTGTCCTCTTCCCTTGTCGTGCATGGAGATTAATTTTAACAAGCCAACAGAGCCCCGAACGGCAGCACAGAGAGTAGGAAAAGCAGCAAATCCACCAAGGAGCAAAGGGGAGGAGGGAGAAGCTGAGCCGCAGCCCTCTGCTGTCAGGGTCTCTCTTCTTCTCTCGCTGTGATTTGTGCCCTTGGCCAGGTCCGATTCATGTCCCACAGATAGCTCAGCTCATGCCCCAGTAGGCTTGTTAGAGCAGTTGAATGAACGCCTACATGTAAGGATTTCGCCCAAAAGCTAGGACAAAAACAACAACAAGAAAGCAAATCCAGGCGGACAGACGACAAAGTGAGACATTGCCCAGTTTGTTTTGTAACTTTCTGCCACTGCTTTTTATAGGCAGCACAGCGGTCATTGAGATCATTGTTGTCTGCTGGTAAAACACTTCCAATTTCAATTACAGTTTGTGATACAAAAGAGAAAGAAAGTCTATTTGAGGAAAGCATCAAATGTGCTTGTTCCATTTTTTCCTCTCTGTTAACATCAAACACAAAACAACAAACTCACTCACAACTTACAAAACTGCAAACTGCATTTGCGTATTACCCACTTCTGCTAGCATGTGTTTGTATATGTCCATGTGTTTTACAGCAAATCTTACAGGAGCAGTGTGTAGGATTAAGTGACATATGATGGTGAGGACTGCAGATGTCAACCAGCTGAAACTTCTCCCATGTGCCAAGCATGAACTCCGGATTAGAATTCCTTCAGTGTCCATTGTTGAATTGGTTTTTACCAGGACCAGAATTATGCACAGAGGTCCTTTCCTCTCTAAGACAAAAAAAAAAAAAGAACCACTTTCACATTACAAATAAGTGCTTCTCTGGCACTATTCAACTCATCGCAGAGTGGCTGCTGGCCCAGCACCTGCTATTGTGTGCTTACGTTAATTTTCTGATAACTTAAGATTGAGACTTTCAGGAGGGTTTTACCAGGGGCAGATTACCTACAGAGGGCTCTTCCTCTCCAAAACAGACCAGGTGATTTAAACTGGTAAAAACTCAGATTTCACCCATGCTTTATATCGCTTAAAAAAGCTGTTTTTTCAGATGCTGTTCAGCTTGTCACTGAGGGGCTGCTAACTAAGGTGTCCAATACAAAATGTAACGGCCAAATCTAAAGCCAGTTTTTTGGGTTGTCCATTCTGGGCTACTGTAAAATATGGCGGTGTGACATGGTGTCCGTGGACAGACTCACCCCCGATGTAGATGTAAACTGATCAGGTAACGTAATGAAAACAGGACAATCTTGATCTTCAGGTGTTTATAAACTCAAGAAAACCTACTAATTATATTATGCTTCATTTCTGCCAATATAGCTGCCCAAATCCAACGCACAAGGCCTTAAGTACAAAATCTGGGTCAAATGTTTTTTGTCAAACAAAATCTTGAAAGAGTAAAATTTGGCAAACTGATATCCAAGTAAGGGACCCTTTCCCAAACTCCACACTTGGATATAAAACATCAGCACAAGTTGTTTTTGGAAATCAGTGTCATCTAACCCACTAATCCAATGAGGTGCAGAGACTCATTTCTTGTTCACGCTCAAGTAATCATGGATTTTATTTTGAAAGTCAGTTTCATTCATTCTTTTAGTTCCTGTGCGTGGCACGACTGCGCTCCACACCCAGATATTCTTCATGTGGAAGAATTTCAGAAATATTTCTGAACATAAAGTGAAATCAAATCTAATCTAATCATTAACAAATTATATTTTACAATATTCTTCTTTTTCCCACATCAGTCATTTTCCAGCATTACAGTACACACATAGTGGGTAAAATTACAGTACAGCACCTTAGCCAGTAAAACTATCCCAGTTAAGACACATTCAATGCTGACACCTGTGCATGTGTGTAAATTATTTTCTGATTGTGCAGCTTTGTGCGTCCCATTTCAGTTTGTCTGACAGAAAGCTGCCTCTAACTGTGTTCACCACACTATTTGGTGTTTTCTCTAACTACTAATAGACCACCGGGGATTCTGCTTAGCCAATCACCTGCAAGCACTCCTGAGTGGAGAACAGCATTCTTCCAGTGAGTAGGGTGAAGGGTATAGAAGGGGTAAAAACAAAAACAATGGGAAAAGAATGAGAAAATCACCCATCGGAGAGGTAGATTCCTGTTACCATGGCACCTTGGTAGGTTAAAGACCATAGAGCTCTGAGCTAACCTGCCTCCACCCCCACCTTCCCTCCCCTCCAGCACACCTTTTACATGCCCTGGAGGAGCGTTGGAGCGCTCGGTGGAGCACATCCATGAGAGATGCTCCACAGCGAGGCAGGGGTGGAGAGACACTTCCAGCTGGATGCTGGGATCCAGGGAAGAAGTTCTAAAATTAGCCCCAGCATGGGGTGCAGGAACAGGGGAGCGGGGGCAGGGCTGAGGGAGGGAGCGTGGAAGACGAGTAAAGAGAATGAGGGTGGGAGACTTGTGGAGGAGAGGGAATGCTGGGAGGCTGAGGGGGGCGGAGAGGGTGGTGACAGCACACATCTACTGAGACGCCTCTCTGCACATTCACTAGGCTGTGGCAAATTAAATGTCTGAACTAGCACTTCATAAATATACAGGCATATACACACCTCTCCACACACAATTATGCATGTTCATAACACCGGCTCTCACACATCCGCACATTTACTTCCACTCATGAGCGGTACACACATTTATAGTGTGCACACACACACACACACGGGCAAAGCGCACAAATACCACATCATTAAATGATTTGCTCATTGTGAGATCACTGGGTGGCTATGCTGGGGCTTAAGCTCCGTGAATGGTGCAGTGTCAATGGGCATCTGTGTCCCCGTGTCCCACTTAGTCCCCTGCCGAGGACTCCAACCTGCTGCTCAGTGTGGGAGAGCAGAGGGCAGATGGGTAGAGTCCGATTATAGAGTTGTCTGACCTCTCTCACAGGCAGCTCACTGTGCTCTATGCCCAGGGCCAGCACAGAAAGAGTGTTTGTTGTTGGTATTAGGAGCTAAACGGCTTAACGGTTAGCAGACGTGCTTCTCGAGGGTCGAGCACATAGTTTTGACTTGCTGCCAGGGCTCTGAGATCCAAGGCAATTCGGCTAAAAGGCAGAAAGGAAAAGGAGACTGAGAAGGACTTAACTATTATTAAGAGGCACAGGTGTGCGTAAATTGAATGCAGTGCTTCAGCAATGGAGGAGATAAACTTTTACCATTATATTAATTTAACTAAGTCACCTGCATACTATCTTTGCTTGCAATTTTGTTATGACCAAGTGTCCAGTAGCCCAATACAACCTTTTAACACCTGTGTATCATTGCATCAATACAATACTACAACATTCTGTCAAACACAGGTGAGAGTACGTCACACATGTGCAAGTCACAAGCAAGTCCCAAGTTACAGAGTGCACCACTTTAAGGTACGTTCTAACCAAGTTTCTTTTCCTACAACTAACCAAAGTAACTTTACTTGCCTCAACCTCACCTCCATAACTCTTCGGTTAAGAAGTAACATCATTTGTGTGGCACTAATTTGTAGGATATCATACAGACTGTTTTGTGCATTTTTGTGGTTTATCATATTCCATTGTATGAGGGTATGGTACTATAAGTCAAGCAAGACAAGTCAAGTAGCCCAATTGTTCAGGTCATGCAAGTCACAAGTCAAGTTATAAGAAATTCTGATGATCTGGTCAAATGTTATCTTTTCGCTAGCCCTCTGGCTGCTGCAGACCTTGCATACCCTCTCACCAACATTATTGAAAAAATAACTTGACTGCAAATTTTATTACTTTTCAAATAGGCGGCTCTGCTGGTCTGCCACTGCCTCATAGGTTGTAGGCATTAAACTAGAAATCACCCGATAAAGGACCCCTGTAATGAGTCCAAAAACCTCGAAATGGATTAGCATTTCAGCACCTCTGGTTCCCTCGCCTCAAAGTCAGTGGGTTTTTTAAATGGTTCGCTGGTTAGATATCTCAAATAAGGTCTGTGGTTAACACAAGCTGCGGAGACTTCATGCTTCATGTTAGTTGTACAACATGAAATACACCAGTAAATATCCCACTTGTGAACTTTGAAGATTTCATGTGTCTTAAAAAAAAAGGTGGTTGATAAAAAGTGGCTAAAAGGAGACCATCGAACGTCATTACACTAAGCCACGGCGAACACGACTTTACAGCCTCAAAGCAGTGGCGATGTGACCGTAATTTGTTTGTTTATAGCCTACATGTGGGCCTCATAAATAAAATCATAAAAGTGGTTCACTTGTGCTGAACAAAATGTGTAGTATCATAAATGTTTATATACCACAGAATACCACAGAGCTTATTTTCTGCAATGATCCTAAATCCCATGTAAAAATCTCGTAGGCTTTTTAACGAGGGAACCGGGGGAAGCTAACTTCCTGGTTAGCCTACAGAAAAGCATCTTCTGTGAACTTTATTATGCTTCAAAAACAAAACTTAACTTCTCAAAACTTACAAAAAATGCAGATATTTTATTTTAAAAAAGGTCAAGTTCTTTCTCAAGTTTTAGTTAAGTCTCAAGTCATGAATACTGAGTCAACAGCAAGTCGAGTCTTTTATTGATGTTATTCAAGCAAGTGCCTCAAATTTGCAACTCTAGTCTGACTTGAGTTCAGTCATACGACTGGAGTCTCCCACTTCTGCTATAAACATGTCTGTAAAATAGTACAGTGACCACTTTTTCTGCCAAACTGAGGGACCCCTCTAGCCCACGTGTCACTCAATCCACTGGCTTCCTGTTTGGGGCTCTCCACTTCCTGTCTGAGTTTGATGTCTCAACAGAGACAGCACACTGCACATCAGAGTCAGTTTCTGATGTTGACAGAAAGTAGCAAATACATGTCAACATTTCCTTCAGCTGAGCTTTCAGTCACATGCGTGCTGCCAGTGGTTGTGTGTGTTTATTAATGTAAGTGATGTACATGGATAGAATGTGCCTGAAGCACACAAAACTGACGGCTTCTGTTATTTCTGTGGATTTCGCTACAATTAAGTCTATGTACAAACCACGGCTAACATAAGCACACAAACTAAAAAGTAAACTGCACTCAGATTAAGTTGAAGTACTGCTAACAGACTGTGTCAACTGTGAGCGCAGGCCGAGATGAAAAGGGCTACAGTAATCCCCTCTAGCCCGTTGATTTCCCTAATCTCCTCCTTTTGTTGTTGCTGGAGCCCAGAGGAGGGTGTGACAGGGGTCAGGGGTGAAAGTTAAGAGCCTAGATGGATGGAGGAGGAGGGGAAAGATGAGGTTTCATGCCCTGAGAAGACTCCGTGCCTTTGGCTGAAACCACTATTTCCCCTGCAGCACTGCCTCCCCCACGAAAAGGCAAGAGATAAGAGCAAAGGAGGAGGGCCCTTTTGGAAACACAAACAGGTTACTGACTCACAAGGGTCAAGGGTCAGTGGGAGAACTTCCAGCAGTGAACACCTATCTCTATTGTACATCTCATCACAGATAGTCGCATATGCATGCACATACATGTCCTCTGAGTAAAGTGGGCTTATACTTTGGCTTTTGAGGAGGTCTACAGAGAGCAGAAATGTTCCTTTACAGATGAATTCCTTGTATTGGATGTTTTCTGTTTTTCTGCCACACTAGTTTCAAACTTGTTTTGACAACAGCGAGGCAGCATAGTCGGAATACTAGAATGAATGCGTTAATTGGTGTATTACATGATAGAAATATCTCCTGAATGTAGACAAACAGGAAAAGTTTAGACAAAAGACAACTCAAGGTGAAAGACAGAGAGAATGACGTCCTGGCTCACGCATCTGCAACAATGCCCACACTCTTCTCAGCCTACGCCATTTTGACAGAGGTGCGAAGGTCCCACCCTCCAGCCAAATACCTTTGGGATTATTACCACGCAGCCTGAAACACGCCGGGCCAAACGACCTACCCACAATCTGGGTAAAAACAACATCCGAGCCGTGGCGCTGGAGAAATCCCCGGCCTTTATGTGAGAGGTGACTGGAGGAGATGAGGTTGCACTAGCATGTCTTCTCCTCTGTGACCCCGGGGGTTGATAGGTTGAGAACAGTGGCTCGCATTGTTTGCCTGTACTGCCCCCCCTCTCCCCTCCACTCCTCCACCCTGCCTTCTCTTCACCCTGTACCCCACCCAGCTGAAGATCGAGTTAACTCTTGCCTGCGGTCACTCCACCTCGCAGGAACTCAATCCTGCTCCACTCTGTGTTTCTCTCCTGGGTCGGCCGGCGAGAGGTTAAAGCTTCAGCCCTCTTTTCTCTTATGATTCATTACCACCAGAGCCCGGTGGAGGATGAATAAAGGCCCTAACAGAGAGCTGCTGCACCACTGCAGGCAGATATCAATCAGCCAGTGTGCTGATATTGTGCGCTTTGAGCTTTTGTATTCCTCTGAGAATTAATGTGCAAATGTATTCCTTGGGCATTGTATAATTATCAGTTTGTGTGTCAAATGCTTCAGAGTTTGTGATAATTCGCACGCACTTGCACACGTGCAACGTACAAAGTGTGTGTTACAGTATATGTGTACTGAGGGAAGAGCTTCCTTTGTCTTGTTCCCAATGCTAAGGGGCAGAGCAGGGGAGCAGGGCTGGGCCAGCAACTCATAAATCACAGGAGAGGATAGAGAGTAACAGCTCAAATTAAGATAAAACCCCCTTAATTATCAGCTAAACAGCCTGGTGTCCCCTCTCTCCCTGGGCTATCTGTCACCCAGCAAGCAGGCCCAGTCACCAGGGGACAGGCTTTACTGCTCCTCACACACAGAGTGGAGCTGCTGACACACACACATGCAACACACACTATCTCAATCCTCTCTTTCAATGGCATAAAATCTTTTCTCCATTTCACACGCACATAAAATGGCCATCCCAAACTTCAGGTCCACACGCATCATCATCCCACATGTGGCTGCCAATCAAATTAACTTGTAACACATCACTTTTTGTTTGCATCTGTAACCCCCCCTCTACACACACACACACACACACACACACACACACTAACTCTCCTCCCCCTTTTCTCTCTTTGCTTATTCACCGCGCCAATTATCATTACCCTAATGACTTCTCAATGGCCCTCAGTCCTCTCCCTCTTCAAAGGCTATCTCTACCATGTCGTCCTCCTCTCTCTCAATTTGTGGCCCAATGAGATGTCCTGACATTTTTGTGTGCTTGCAGTGACACCCACACAAACGCACACACACGTGCAGCTCCTCTCCCTTTCCCTGGAGGTGCATTGTGAGGTGGGAAAGTTTGGAGGTCTGGGTCTACTCGAAGCTGGAGAGTGTGGTTGAAGCATACTGAGGCAATGTGTGTGAGTGTGTGTGTGTGTGTGTGTGTGTCACTGCACATATTTAAAGACTAGGCGAGAAAGAAAGGAGAAGAGAGAGAAGGTGGAGAAAAAAAAGAGACCAAAGAACTCTATTTTGGCATTGGTGGTGTTTGAGTGTTCTTTTTTTCACCAACTCTTCTTCGTTTTTTTTCCCCTTTCAGTTCTCTTGGAGGCAGTGTATTGATTTTATATTAGGCCTGAGCTACCATCTGGCTGCTTTTCATTCCTCTGTTTTTATAAAGCAAGGGGAACAGAGAGAGAGAGAGAGAGAGAGATCGAAAGAGACCGGGCTCAAAATTCATTATGCGTTAAATAAAGACAGTGAGAGAAAGCGGCGCATACAGAGTAGTGTGTGTATGTGTGCGCTTTGCCATGTAAGTTTATGTTTGCAAGCATTATCTGTGTGTTATGTGTTGTGTTCATGCATGTGAGTTAAGAAGGATTGGTGGGCAAACAGGCAGCTGAGCGAACCCACAAAGTACAAAGAGTTCAATTTGACAGCGGGTCCCTGCATTTCCACAGAGGGATCTCTTCATACACACATGCTCCCACCCCCACAAGTCCCCTCATCCTTTCCCTCATGGTTGTCCCCGATCTACAAAAAAAGAGAAAAAAGAAAACAGATAGTCCCCAGGAGAAAAATCTCAGCCCCCAAGAGCCACAAATCTTCATCTCTCTCCATCTTCCCTTCCTCTTTTCCCTCCCCATCCCTTAGGAGCTAGGTAAGCAAGCACACCGCCCTTTCTCATTCCCTCCTATCATCCATTGATTTGTTCCATCAACGTGTGATCGTCTGATGACAAATATTTAACATCCGGCCACAGTATTGATCTGAATACTCGGAGTGAAAAGGGGATTGTGGGTGTGTGTTTCCCTCACGAGGTCAGGCTCGTGTTTGCCCTCAGTCTGGGGAGCATGCTGCAAAAATGCCTGCATTGTTTCCATGTCTTCATTGTAAAGCCTTGCTTTGCAGACTGGCTGCAAAAATTATCAGAAGCTTTGAAGTATACCCTGATTTGAAAATTTCTATTTTACATGTTAACAGGGTACCAAGAAGGTGATTATCCTTTGTCTCAGTTATCTCAGGCTTTCTATTTCAAATTCTGAGTGTGTTCACAGAAAACGAGAAAATGACGCGCTGAACGTGTCATGTGATCATGTGCTGCCTACTTCCGCCTTTGAAGAATATTAAAATGAATTACAGCACAAAGCAACACTGTTGCCTCAGTTAAGGCAAGAACTGACAGAAAATGACACATAGTGAAGTTAATATAAGCGTTCTATTTAAGCTATTATATCACTCCGTTATTTCTAACGTGACAGCTGCATATTCAGAAAGATGTAAAAACTAGAATCAAGAACTATATTTAGGTCCGACACGGTTCCATAATGAAGGAGCATGTAAATCACTTTAGTTCTTGGACTAATCAAAGTGAAATGATTTCAGGGCTTGAATAATATTTGTGATAAATACCACTAATCTATCAGCTGTAATATAATAGCAATGTAAAACTAAGCTTATAAACATAATAAATGGTAGTGATATGGTATAATTGTAATTGCATTTAATGTGAAATGATCATCATCCTGTTTAAAAATATATAGTGACCTATTAATGTACAATGCAATCTGTGATTTTTAAAGATGCGCCTTGCAGAGTCACTGTGGACAAACTGAGCAGAAAACACCACACACACATTTAGTGAGTTCAGTTCAGTGAGAGTCACAAATGAGTAGAGTAAACAATGTTCTCAGATTTTCTGCATCACTGATAAACTGTAGGTTGCTGTGTAGTAAAAAAAAACAACAACAACAACAACAAAAACGCATTGCTAAGCATATAGCGATACTGTAAGCCTAAATGCAGGGCCTCCTTAGGTGGCATTTGTGTAACACTATGGCTCAACAAGCTGTATAAAGTGTGCTTGTAACGTTTTCTCTTAGCTGACAATTTGTATGGCTCACATGCTGACACTGATTATAGTGATGCTCCTCAAAACAGCTCTGAAAGATGCTTTTCAGCAGATTTCAAGCTGAAACTCAGAACATAACCTGCACACACCGAGTTAAGTTTACCAAATAAGTTACCATGGTGATCTGAGCCAGGTAGTACCGGAAACCCTTGTTTTAAACTCAACATACAGAGTACACCCCTCTGGAAAGCCTGCAGTAAAGTTAAAGATCTGAGTTGGAAATGCACACAAAATTAATGACAATTAAAATTCAACAATAAAGGCGTTAAAATTAACAGCTGATTGGCTCATCTGTCACTTTCGCATCAAATATTTGTTGTCATATTTGAAGGGTGGGTGCTTTGACTGTGACAAAAGCCCCTTTTACACCAACTATTAAACCTACCAAATGTGAAAGGTAATGTTGCAGCTTCTAAATAAGCTTGAAATAGCCACCCACAGGCGCCATGACAGATACCACCAACCTGCTGTATTTGGTTGTACTCACTGTTTTGCTTGCTGATCGAGGGTGCTTCAGGTGTCAAATGATTTGCAGATGTGTGGAGAGTTGCTGGATGAAGCTAAATTGATTTGTCAGACTGTCGCATCAAAAAGATATAAAAAAAAACATTCCCCCGAAATAATCAGGCTTTTATGAAAACAAAGTTCAAATCAATGGGGCGATAAACACATTTATCAAACAATCAAACAAAGATTTAAACAAACACACAGCAGTTGAAGACTGTATCCTCTTGGCATCTTTCCTTGTTGACGAATTTAGCACAGCTGTCTTGAATGAGAGGATCCTGTGATGCCAGGCCAGGCGGTGCGTTCAGGTGACTCCAAAAAATGGGAAAATATAAAGGCTTGATAGAAATGGCTCTACATGTGTATTTGGCGTAATAATTTACTACAGAAATGCTCTGTGCAATTATTCAAATGTGCAATATTCTTTTACCTCTTGAATGCGGGCTACATTTGACATTTTACACACATTGCATTTATTCTTATTGTTTTTCTTACTCATTGTACATTGTAGCACTGCACACATAGTTTATATTTCTAACTTCTGTCTAGCATCACTCTGTAGCTTTATTTGCAGTGGCCCTAGACTTTAAACTCTGTGTTAAAAGGGCTAGAAACTAATCATTATTGACCAAGACTTCATGAAAGACATAAAAGCAAAACATGCTGAATCATTCATGGCTGTGTTGAATTTTCTAAGCCCCCCACCATGCGGATGCTGATGCTGAGCAAACTGTCAGTGAGTGCTGCTGTGGGGGTACTCACAGCCCGCGCTGAGATCCAGGACTGCTCTGTGATTAATGGTAGGGGACGCGCCCCACTAATTGTGGTTCCTGACACAGGCACACGTCCCCAGACAAAGCAGGACAGGGCTAGAGCAGGGTGCCATGCTCAATCACCTTCCAGCAGAAAGCCTGAGTGGTGCTCTGGGGGGTTCGGGAGGAAAGAGAGGTCATGGGATATCTGGTGATGACAGTAGAGGAGAGAGAAGAGTGTATCTAACCAACTGTGGGAAGCATAGGGGGTGTTGGAGGTTTGGCCATACGGCTGGGACGAGGATTTAGAGACAAACAGGGGAGAAAGAGTAACAGAAACTAGAGAGGTAGACCGCGTCCTGACATGGAAGGGAAAGATTTACTAGGCCTTACTTTATCCTTACTGGATTATCCTCATTGGATTTGAATTTAAGTCTGCTTCTGGTCTGTGTAACTACATGCACCTGTTGCAGCAATATCGAATCATTACAACCGTATTATTTTATTGCATACTGTCGGGTTTTGGAAGTATTTAAAAGTATAAAGTATCAGGAATTTACCCCAACACAAATGAAAAGTATGTTATTCCACTCTGCTGCACCACATGCAGGTCTCAGATCCATTAAACTCTCAGGGGTCAGTGTTTTTAATACACTTAAACTCTACAATTTTACGACATGGGTAAACATTTTACTCGACTGACCCATGGACTCTGTAAAGGCAGAATAAATGGCCCCATAATGCAAATGCTTTGTGCGTCTCTTCCACCTGCCGGCATCTTTTGAGAGGACAGATGGAAGTCATGAATTGGCTGCAGCGAGGGACCCCAGACACTCTGCTCTATCAAGAAATCCCTTTATAGGGGGAGGGAGGCAGACTGTTTTCATATTGTGTCTATCGGCAAAAAAGGCACTACAATGGGATAGTGCTGATAAAAGGCAAGCCCACAGTTCTGCTAACATTACTTCACCAACTTTAGACTGATGACAGGATCATTTTGAACACTTTGCACAGTCAATGGCTATACTGTAAATTTATATTCATATGTCTGTGCTTGTGTGGATTTAAGTTTTTGCAAGCGTTTGTGCATATGCATGTTTGTGTTTGCACTCGTGAACATTTCCTAATAATACCTTCGCAGCCCTATCGTCCTGGGTTCAAGTCATTCAGCCAGAGCCCCCTTTGGTCCCTCTTTGGCCTCCTAGGCCCCCCAGGCCCCCGTGAGCTTCCCACAAAAAGTCCACAATGCTATTCAAACAATAGGCCAAGGGACAAAGAGCACATTTACACAAGTGGAGCCTTCTTTGAAAGCAAAAAGGCACTGTTTGGAAGATTTCCAAACCCCCCACCCCCCCCACCCCAGAAAAACCAGAGCCCCCTTTTGCCCCTCCACACCCCAACTCTCAATTCCCTAGCTTAAAAAAAGTTCACCATTCCAGTGATGGAGACGTGGGAGCCAAATATACTACACCAAGCCGAATCCCACCCGCCAGTCCACAAGCACCCCCAATTTAGCCAAACCCCCTCTTTATAGGACAAAAGCCCTTTAGAGGCCGAGTGTATGTGAGGGCTCTGGTGGATACCATAGTGGCTTAAAGACCGTGGAGGCCTCTAAGAGACACTTCTTTTACTCCCAGTCTCCCTTCATTTTTCTTTCCTTCTCTCTCTCTCTCTCGCTTTCTCTCTCTCAGCCAGTGAAAGGTTCAGCAAGGGGTAGAAAGAGTTTGGAGAAGGGAGGGGGAAATAAAGGAGGAGGTGGGGGGGGTAGAGGGTGCTCTTATGTCAACATTGTGGTATTTTCCCAAAGATGCATATCGCCTCTATACAAATAGGAGATGTATTTATAGGAGTACATAGAAAGCTGCATGAGAGGAGAGTGTTTGGCCGAGCTTTCTGGCCACGGCCCCCATGGCTCCATGGATGGTCTTCATGGCTAGTGAAATTGTTATTCTTTAGATGCACGTTGGCTGGGAAACACACAAGTTCTCAGGCGACCACACAGTACTCTCCGTCCCAATATGGCTGCCATGCAGAGGAGCCCATTGAAGGAAAAGGTCCAGCGCCATACATCTTGGCCGGAGCCAATATCGCAAGGGCTCTTTGTCAGTGTGCCTGGCCACACAGCCGTGGCTAGGCAGCAGGCATGTTTGGAAAAAAATGGCAACTTTTCTGCTTCTGGATGAGTACGAGACACACCAGACAATTAATCTGCTAGTTTGGACCTAAAATAATTGTTGCTTTCAGATCCATTACAGCAACATCTTCTCAATAAGGGAGATAACTGGCAACCAGGTCGCTATAATAAATATTGGCATTGTACATTTATGCAAACCATGGATACGTAGCTGAAAGCTGCACCACAGCCCTGTAACTACTCTGAAAACTGCCCTGACAACTGCCTACCTGCAAGAGCATTGACCCAAAAAGCTAATTTATGAATGCGGCTGCTGCTGCTATGGTTCACTTCTGAGATGACAAGCAGGTGCTTCAATGAACATCGCTGGCAGAAGTGTAAGCAAGCTTTTAGCTGCATACTGTAGCAAGACAACTGAACTCACTTAAATTACCAAATATTTTTACATATTTGGACAATTTACCAGTCATCTAAAGTTTGGTGGAAATGTTATCCTAGGCTCATTCTTTTTTTCTCTGGTTGTACGTAGAAGTTTCGGGCGCTGTAACTTTGATTGTTCAGATAGAAAACCACCTTGTCTTCTTTGTGCTTCCACAGTGCCAGCTGTTTGATCCGCCAAAGCCAAGAGGAAGAGGCTTAACGCAATAAAGTCTGTGCACATTCACGTGGGCCCCTACTGCCGTGCTTGAAACCGTTTCCCCTCCACTGCCTTCCCCTCACAGAAATGAATGGAGGCGGCAAGCTACCGCACAGTGGTGTTAAAGCCCCGAAATTTTGTGAGTTACTATTGTCACGGAAAAAAACCTTGGTCACTTTATATTATTAATATGTGAACACTTGTCTATACTTGAACATATATTATTGGAGAGTGAGCGTTTGGCTGCCAGGCTAAAAGTGTAGGCACGTGGGCATACCTGTTGCCTCGCTGTCTCGGCCCAGAGCCATCAGCTGTCACTTGGTCAGCACACTCTCAATGATCTAACATTTCTTCACTTCAGCATTCCGTTGAAAGTTTGTTTCTAGACATTAAAAACACGGACAATAAGGGGAAACAAAACTTCCTGGGAAAAAGAGGAAACTCCACTGTCCATCTGTAGCACTCAGAAAAACAACTCTTGTCCACTGGGACTCCACACCTGGTCTGAATTGTCTCTTAATTACTTGCACCGGCCCCTTTCCAGACTCACACAAGCTCTACCCCAAGGTAAGCCCAATCCACCTAGCCTAAAAGCCATTCAGGACAGACAAAAAACAAAAGGACAGTGTGCACTATGAAGAGAATATATTAAAACTTTGTTTCTTTATATTTCAACAGCACTGTGATTACTGTGTGGTTAGGTTCAGGCACAAAAACATTTGGTTTTGATTAGCAATAATCATGTTTCAGCTTCAAGTATCCATTTTTCGAGAAACAGTTGCTGCTAGAAAGCAACAATATCTCGCTTAAAAACAACTGGTGTTGTTTGTCTTGAGCAGCAGTCTGCAGCATGACAGTCATCTCGCCTTGGTGTCACACCATCCACCATCCCTATCAAGGACAAAGTCAGCTCAAAAACATGGAATCAGAACTATATCACTTTAGAAACATTGATATAAATGGGCTTAACTCAGGAAAATAAATGCTGGATATTTAATAAAGAAGTGGGTACTTTTCTTTATGACTCATTGTCCCGTGGTGTAACCCTTTTTACCTTGACCAGAATCCCCACAACTATGTCTATTAAGAGAAAAATCTCTTGTAACCACCAGGTCTTACTAAAGCAGAGTTTGGACTGACAGTAACAGGTTTTATCGTAGCGGTCCGGCTCATTCTGTATAACTGGAAGAGCCTATAATGGGGTGTGATAGGACCCAATTGCAGCACAGAAGAGCAGGTGAGTAGTGGTTAATGACGTTTATTTAAACTTCTGGCAAGTTGAATGGAGCAAATGTGAGTATAATCAGGTTGCAGGTACAGTAAGTAGGAAGTTATCAGTTCTGGGCTGGAGCAAGAGTTCGTAGAGAGATTGGGGTGAGTTCACGTTCACAGATGATAGTTCAGAGTTCGGGTTGGGAAATTGTGAACGTGTAGCAAACTGGCGGGTGAATGTATTAGGTAAGTTGCAGAAGCACTTACAGCAGTGAGCTTGTGGGAAAAGTGGTGACTCCAGAGAGGGGCAGGCAGGCCCATGGTCAACGAGGAAGCAAAGTTGGCATCAGGCAGGCAGGCAGCGGAGCAGACGAATTCAGTAGGAGCAGGAAGCGGGATCAATGAGGATGGGCAGGGAATCAATGTACCATCAGAACAATAAATATCTGCAGGACTCACACAGAGATGTTTTGCTCGGCGGGAGGCTCTGAAAACAGCCAGAAGAATGGTGATCTCTCTTAACGGAGCCAAAGCAGTAGAATACTGTTACAGCCATATGCAGACGAGAACCAGGAAATGCACAGGCAAAACTCGTGGTCGGAGACAGCAGACTGTTGGGTTTACCGCGGCAGAGACGAGGTGAGATGGTCAGAGTCAAGCCAAGTCGAAACCAGGAAAACAGACCAAGAGTGAGTGCTGAAAGGTCAGGCATGGAAGCGAAGACAATCTGGCAAAGAGTGAAAAGAGTGAGGCTGCCTAAATTCTGGCTTGATAGGTGATGAAGAGCAGTTAGGAGCACCAGGTGGAGGTGATGAGGCTGATGAGGGAGTGGCCAAGTGGAGAGAGAGAGGTGGGGTGGAGTAAGTGGAAAAAATACCACAGCAGCAGGAGAGAGGCAGAGCAGACTGTGACAGAGCCCACATAGGCTGGAGTTTACAGAGTGGCTTAAACTAAAGTATAATAGTCAGGGTGAGTAATGCTTCAAGCAAGACTAGTCACACATGGCAAATCTTTCTAACTCATATTAGAGGAGTAACACCGTAGAGGTGGTGGAGGTTAATAGGGGATGAGATGTTTATGTATGTGTGAGTATACTGTATTGTTTATGCATATCTATTAATATGTATGTCTAATAGGGATCACGATGACAAAGTGGGTTCTCTGTGGCTGCCTGTGTTGGTTTTGGTGTTGTTGTTGCTTATTTGTCTAATTTGGTTTGACTTGCTTTTTTTCTCTCTCTCTTTTTCTGACTGTGGATCTTTTTATATCTATACCATTTGTATTTTTGTACAAAGTCTGAAAGTCAGTAATTTTGAATGTTGTTAAAATGAATAAAAAACTGAATGAAAAAAAATGATATGATACACATGAAACCCACAAATGTAACATGTCTATGGTTTGCAGAAATGTACGATGGCAACAAAGACAAAACTAGTCAACAGAGCTTCATGGACACAACAGTTAACTGGTGTTCAACTGTACTCATCACGAACCTGTGAGCACAAGCCCTCATCCTTCCATAAAAAAAGGGTCAGCCAAACCAGACAGACAGGTAGTGTGTCATAACAGGAGTCCTCTGGCATACACACACTGTGGTGAGTCTTTAAGAAAGTGTGTAACCTAAGCAATTTGCAAATACAAAGCCAGGTTTAGTCAACAGTGGAGAAGGTTTAACCTTGTTTGATCCATGAGCAGTCAGCCGACCCACCCTGAAAAAGACACACTGCACCTTTTTATGTAATAAATGAATTGTAGTCAGTCGTGTCAGCCCTACTGCCAAACATAAGTCAAACCAGTGTCAGTACTGGCAATGAACTTGTTGTACCTTTGTACAATGTGTCCTCTGTGAACAATGAAAGGTGACAGATCTAATTACTGTCAATAATTGGCACCAAATATATTGTACTCGCGCCGGAATTAAGTGCTTAAAAATATCTACAAAACCTAAAGACGTGCAAACAATTGTGTACACAAAAGCATAAAATGCCTTGGGTATTCAGACAGATATTTTTACTGATTCAGTGACTAAACCTAACAGAGAATCTCCAGCTTCAATTTCACAGTGAGCAGTGTAATCAGCATTTATTCCCCAGCCGTTTCCCCACTTTCTCCCCTCATTCTCCCTCCCTAAACAGGCCCTCCCAGGTGACATGACAGTCTCTCACAAAACCAGTCTCTGCTGTTTGCTAACGCTGCAGCTCTCTGAGCATCACATTCACAACAGGCTCTGCAATCCTACACAGCAGGCGGCGACTACAGCAGCAAGCACAAACACACCTGAATAACACAGACAGGGTCCTGCAGGGAGCTCCAGTTTGAGTGTTTGTGTGTGCATGTGTGTGTGCGCGCATGTGTGCGTGCGTGCGTGTGTGTATATTCTAGACAGCAGTGATACAGGTTGATCACTAGCCCCGTTAGGTAGCATTGACGTCTCCACCTCAGAGCTGGCACACAGGGGAGTTATTGATTAGCATTAAGCATCCATGCAGATGGCCAATAAAGAGCAGGTGAGCCAAAGAGGGCCTGGGGAGTGGAAGCAGGGGAGGTGTGTGTGTGTGTGTGCATGTGTGGCTGCAGGGGGAGGAGCAGGTAGTAAGACGGTGTAAGGTCGCCAAAAACAACAGAGATGATGAGGAAAACAGGCAAATCAGTGCCTCTTAATATTGAGCGAAAAATAATGTTATGCAAAAAAGATGAGGGAGATTTTAAATTTTCTTTTGGTTGCATGTATTGTATTTGGAGCAGTAGTCTATTGTTTTGAGGGTGCCTTTGTCATTGCTGATTTATTTAATGTACAAAGGATTGGAGCAAAGACGTCGGGGAAGATGGGTGGATAAAATGCGACACAGGCTGTGAGCAGGTGTACATGGCATTAATCGTCTTGGCTTCCTAATCCACCAGGAAGCCACATTTTCCAGTACTCCTGATGCTGCTGCTCCGCGCTTTAATATGGTGCAGGTTCCTGCATGCTTGTCAGGTATTGTGCATCAGTTCACAACTTCCCTGTCACATTTATCACTTGGGATATATTGCAGGCTCCTTTGTAATTCACTGATGATCCTCAGGGTAAATACACATTATTCTACAGTATTGAATATTCTTTGAGTAGAAGATTTAGTGTGCATTGAATACCAAACTATTTAAAGTTAGTTGATGCAACTAATACATTTTTTTGAAGGCTTCTAAGTAAGAAAACAAAATTCCCCAATGAAACGCAAATGCCACCTTTAACGTCATATTTATTGTTATTTAGTTACTCAATAAAACATATACAGATATATACAATATGCAGGAAAACAGACGACTGCACTTTACATATTATTAAAAAAAGAAAACAAAAAAAAGAAAAAACAGTTCGTAAATTGCCGTCACAGTCCTCCATCTATTGTTTCAGAAATTCAAATTCAACAGAAGCTTTATTTAAAGATTACAAGATTGCCTAACACACAGCAAATTTCTCTTATTATACATGTGCAATACCAATAGTCTTTTTTTTAATCAATTCCCTTATTAAACAATCCCTTGACCTCCTTTTCCAGTTCCCATTGGCTGAATCGTATGCAAGCGGCTGAGCTCATGAGGTCGACAGCAGAGGCGAGAAGAGAACGAGGGAAAGTTATTTTTGCCAAAATAAAGAATAGAGGACTACAAATCATAAATGATTAAGAGCAGCAAATGGTAAATGTTAACATTTTCTTTGACAAGGAGGGAAAAAGTTGTGTTTAAAAAAAATTGAGTTACATTCATGCAAAATCACCCCTCTTCCCATCTTCCACTAGCTCTGCCGCTTCTTATGAAACAGTCGGCCTCATTTGAGTGTGGGGAGGAAAAATCTCCATTTCTGTGTATATTAGGAGACTGTAAATTTAGGGGGTCAATTGGGGGGCAGCAAACAGTACAGCTTAAAATGTACACGTTAGAGCTGAGGTGAGAGCAGGCAGGCTGTAATGAGCAACAGAGTAAAAGTCATGGTCGCATCACAAGACTCAACACTGGTATACAATCAAAGCCAATGACAACTGAATATCTTTTCTTCTTCTGCGTCTTCTGGTTTTGTATTCTCCTCCTTTGACATTTCTTTATTTTTCTTCAAAAAAGAAAATTAAAAAAAAAAATATTGATTTGAGGTTTTCCAGATGTGGGCGTTGTTGAATCGAGCCCGCGCTGTATTGTCCAGCAGTGTGTGAGAGAGCGTCCTAAAGTGTGACTGCATGTATCAGAAAAAAACATGGTATTTGCATGTGTGTGTGTGTGTGTGTGTGTGTGTGTGTGTGTGTGTGTGTGTGTGTGTGTGTGTGTGTGCACATGTTTATGTGTGTGAGTGTCTGTGGTCATGTTTGCATTTATGAGTCTAAATGTTTTTCTGTCCCTGAACAGGCAGGAGCTGCTCGCAGTTGCCTCATCAACACGTAATCTTCATCCTCATCACCATTATTTGTCTCTGAAGCTTTTCTTAATCTTCTCTCCTTCTTCCTGCTGGGCGCTCAAGTCAGTGCCGCCACGAATGTCCCAAATCGGTTAGAGATATCAGAGTGGAGAGAACGCCAGGACGAGACAGGCCCCCCTCGGCCCTTACTGTCCCCCAGCTCGTCTGTGCAGTGGACGGACAGGCACTGCAGGTGGTTCCCTCCGTTGCTCCCTCCTCCCCCTCCTCCTCCACCGACTCCTGGGGCCCCAGCTCCAGCCTTACCCTGGGACAGCTCTGATTCTGCAGACAAGCACAGAGAGGAAAAGGTTAATTAAGACAAAAAATGAAAAACAACTTCAAGCAACTGGCATTCTCTGATACAGATGAAGCATTTAAAATACACACTTTTAATTAAACCAGTGTCATTTTCACTTCCCACTCTAAATCTGCACTGTGAAATTAATTCAACACTATTACACCCCCCATCAATACCAAAAGGAGGCTGTAAGCAAAGCTTCCTCTGCTCACACTCCACCTCCTCATGCCTCATATACACAAGTGAAAACACACACAAATATACACGCATTCATGCTCCCAGTCAGGCGTGCAAATGTGGAGCGCTCCTGTCTAACCTCCGGTCAGAGGGTCAAAGGGCACAGAGAATACTGGCCTTTAACCCTGCTTGACCCAATTTAGTGTTATAATGACTGTGCCACAGTATCGACCCTGTGTCAGCAAGGTATGGAGCCTCATATTAAATGGTTGCACCGAGATTCCAGAAAAATCCATACACAGGTTGATTGTAAGTCATAGACATTTTTTTTTAAAATCAGCTGTGCCAGAGAGTTAATGCTGACGTCTGAGATGCATGCTTCACATATGGAGAAAAATCACTTTGTGCTTTGTGTAACGGAGAAATTAGTCAAGGGGAAGATTGACGAGGACGGGAAGTGCTTGGCTAAACTATACATAAAAAGCGCAGCGTCACACTTCATCTGGCAAGAGACAGGCTGCAGCACACTGAGGGAGGAGAGGGTAGAAATGAAGTAAAGTTTTAAAGACAACAAGAGAAACACAGCAACTAGGAGAGAGGTAATGGTGCAGCTATGTGTGATGACACCAGTGTTGCATCGTGTGCTTTGGGTTTTGCCTCCAAGGAAGCCCAAAGCACAGAATAAGTGTGTGCGATGTTAGGGCTCCTTTGCTAAAATCAGTCCGGTTATTCACCCACTTCCTCGCTGCACAAAATACACCTTGCTCCATGTGGATGGTAAGCAGATCAGTGCGCTGCACAAAGACACAGAGCTTTAAGGTGCAGGATGTCTGAGTGTAGAGACAGGCAGAAAACAGCTCTGACAAGCTGAGTTACATGTGTCAGAGAAGGGAGAGGCTGTGATAGACGACACAGTCTGGGCACAGAGGCTGCGGATCACAACACTCCAGTCAGTCTGCTGATCACCTGAGAGACAAGAGCAGCGCAGACCTCACCGCAGAATCATCCGTGTTTCCCCCCTTTTTAGCTCATCTTTCTCTGCTACTTAAACAGTTTTGTTTTGCTTACTGTTTTCATCCCTCTCCCTCTCTGCTTTCACAAACCCGGAGGCAGCGGTGACACAGTGCTAACAAAACACAGCCAGGGAAGAGAAGGCCATCCCAGGCTAGGCAGCGAGGACAACCAAGAGAGGCAGGGTGGGCAGACACGCAGGCAGTGAGGCAGGCTTGCCCCCCAGCCTGTCTGGGCTGCGACCACTGGAATGGAAAAGTGGGGGGATTTGGTAAAAGGTCAGGCAGCCAAGCCTCCCGTTGTGCCCTGTTTCGTTTGTCTCTCTGACTGCCGGCCTCTGCAAATTTCTCTCTTTCTATCTCCATCTCCCTCCCAAGGACTGGAAACATGGGGGGGGGGGGTTGAGGATTTAGAGCAGTGTTGGTGGTGGCAGTGACAAGATCTAACATTCGCCAGAGGGTCCAGTCATATACCTCAGCATGGCGGATCCCCACCCCCTGCCAGTATCAACCCCTCCTCGCCTCACCCCCCACCTCCACCCACTCACACTCCCCTCTCCCCAGCGCTGTGCCCTCCAGCACCCGCCAGCAGCTCATGCTAGCTGGGCACAGCAGGGTCCGCTCCGGCCTGAATAGGCAGCCAAGCGTTCCCCTGGCTCACTGCTGACACACAGCAAACTGACAACACGCACGGCCGAAAACACACAACACGCCAACCACTGCCGCCACTGCCATACCCACACCAGCCCTCAGCTGCTGCTCCACATGCACACACACGACCCGCATACATATGGACACAGACACACACACACACAGCTAAACACGTCACTCAACTTTAACGCAAGGACAAGAGAAAAATACACACAGATCAAATTACAAACATGATCACTTTCTTTTCCTGTGCACACACTCACAAATGTGTCGCGTGTGTAATCCCAGGATTCATGCTCAGGTGTGAGCTCCAGCAAAAACAGGATTTTTTGGCATATATTTCTAAACATTATTTAAGAAATTCCCTCAAAAGCAAAAAAATATATTTATGAAATGTTAATTTTTCTATCATCTCAGGATCATCAAGTTTGAAAGTCTGAAAAGACTGATTTCTATCTGTTACAATACACGATTCAATCAACAGCATATGCAAAATCCACCACTTGTAAAATAAGCCACACACTTGACCACCACAGGATTAAAATATCACCCCAGCATTACAGGGTAGCCAAAAGGGATTCGAGGGATGTGATTTTTACGTAGAAAAAAAACAAGACACTACCCTTAAATTGTAAGCATTATCCATGGCGGCGCATTCCTTTAAAAGTGGAAACGGCAGTGTGAAATTCTATATCACACAAGTCTAATTCCCAAATCACCATGACATTTTGCAAGCAAGGAACATATGTATATATATATATATATATATAAGATAAGATATTATATATACATATATATATATATATATATATATATATATATATATATATATATATATATATATATATATATATATATTATATCTTTGTTGTTATGGCTGCTCATTGACTTACATAGAATTCATATCCGTGGTAATATCTCAATAATAGCCTATTCATCTGAGGGGAACAAGTGCTTAGCATCAACAAGCGAGGGGGAAAATACCTAATAAAAAAGGAACGGTAACAGCACGAGCAGCTGCGCTGAGCCACAAATACACCTAAATATCCTTAACCACATTACAGCCAGGAAAGATTACCACTGTGATGTGTTAAGTAAATACTGAATTTAATGCGATGCACTTATATCACTATATCTCTCGCCACAAGTGCACTACTTTGTTATTTAGTGCCTGGTGATGATGCTCTCACACACACAAACACAAACACACACACACACACACACACACACACACACACACACACACACACACACACACACACACACACACACACACACACACAGCAGTGGGGTTTTTGGAGCCGTCTCACAGACACAGCCAGAGACGATTTACAGAGATGAGCAGAGCTTCGAATGCCATGAAGGCTGGGAGCACAGCACGCAGCTCTGGTTGTCGGGATGACACCAATGTGTCTGGGAGCTGACGGCCTGACACGGGTTTACATGTCATATCACACACACTCAACACACTCGCAGCAACGCAGGGAGGTAAACAACGGCTGCTTGGAGACCGTGTTTTCTAGCAATTTAATAATAAGTGTTACAGTGCGCAATTATTTTTTCAATTAATCCAAAAAGAAAAAAAACAACAACACAGTTATTAAAAATAATGACAGTAAGCGTTTGAAGCTGACACAGTTATTATGACTGTTTGTAAAAAAGTATGTAGGGCAAAAGGAAACTGAATGAAATGTATTTCTTTAGCAGAAGAAGAAAAGCTCCTGTTTGGTGCGAGTTCCTCAGAGCCGTCACATTGATTTCCCAGGCCCCAGAATCCCATGCGGCAGGCCTCTGCCCTTTCCATCCCAAGCTCTATACTTCCATGACGACACTTCACCTTTAACCCCGTGCTCCCGAGGGCGTGACCCCGTCCTCACTGCACACAAACCAGCCCAATCAGAATGCCGGGCTCGCTGACAAAAACACCCAAAGGCCTCCGCTCCTATGACAGTGTGTGACATCAGGTCAGATTCCTTTAGCATAACAACTACCACTATGGCCTGGTGAGAGGATTCTGTCTTTGTCAGCACAAAACACCCATCACAATCGGAAAAAAATCGGGTTTAAAAAAAAAAAGAAAAAAAAGGGGGACGAGAAAAGGTCTTCTTCGCTGGAAATATAACAACTTAAGGTCCTCCTATTTTCTCATCACTTTCTCAGAAGTGACAGGACATGCAGGTCGCTGCTGAATCATTAAAGAAAATCAAATAATTTCCCTCAAGTTTGGTCATAAGGGAAGTCTTAAAGATGATATGGGGGCTAACAGAGGCATTGTCCCAGGTATCCCCTGCCCCAGGGTGGGTAGGGGGCATATGAGGCTCCCTGCAGCCCCCATCCAACTGACGTAGTGTGACCTTTCCTTCAAAGCAGGGAGGATATCTAGAGCGAGGGGGCGCATTTCTCACACAGGGGTTATTTTGGTTTGAATTTCCTCTGTGTTCTCTGGCCTGCAACATAAAAGAAAAAAATCTTGTCCAGGCAGGCATTGCCCCCAGCATTCGTTACCTTCTCTCCAGCAACACACCCATCCCCATCCCCTCAAACTCATACCAACACACACACACACACACACACACACACACACACACACACACACACACACACACACACACACACACACACACACGTGCACACACGTGCACACCTCCCCCTCTGGCCACAAGAAGCGCTTAAGAAACCAGACACAAATCAGAACATGGGAAGTGATTTAGTGCCTCCTTCATAACTCAGAGCCATGTCCAGGACCTGTCCAGCATGTCATCCAAGTCGGTGACATATTGATCTACTTCGCCGTCTCTATTTTGTTTCAGCGCGGAGCTGCAACACTTTGTTTTCTGTGTTTTCACCCTTTTTGGAAAAGGTCAAGCACAAATGAAAACAGTGGCAGTTTTGAGGTTCAAAGCACCTGCATGACAATGACGTTTAATTTGAATAAAAATAATAATAGGGGTAATTATGAATTCTGTTTCAGGAAATGCAAAAAAAAAAAAGAAAAAGTGTAAACAGATTGTTTTATTTTATGTAATTAAATAGATCCGATTTAAAAAATGATATTCTCTATTTTTCTTTTGCTGCTGTGTGTCAACTAGTTACATTACTTTAAATACATATACACATACACAGATAAATATGTTCTTTCATGCAGACGAGAATGAACAATAGTCATGGAGCATGAAACTGATGGAAAAAAATGTTTTAAATTAAATTATTTTCTCTTCCATGAATGCAAATGGTAGCTATTACCCAGCCACTCGCCTCCTGAGCGAAACTACAGATGTTCTCTGAAGAAAAAAAAAAACTATCTTTCTTACTTTCTCTTTCACTCCATCAGTCTCCACTTCCGACACCCAGGAGAAACAGCTCCAGTGTCATAACCCATTTGTCAATTGCTCAATACAAATTAAAGGTGCCTGACGACTACCTGTATGGTTAATAACATAACTGCTGCTGGCAGCATGACAACATCTGCACCTCTGCAAACCTGAAAACACACACCTTCAAAAAAGCTGTACTTATATCCTGGGCAACATATGATCCCCCTTCAGGAGCCTTTTTTTTCTTGTTCTGGCATACATTCAACAAGACAGTGGACATTTGGAGGCATGTCACATACATCTACGATCGAAGGTTTTAAAGTGCTCGTTCTGCGCATCTCCCAGATAAACTCAGCTTTCCATTCCCTGCTGCATCCGGGGAGAATATTTGCCACATGCTGAGACAAGTTTTATTTTATTCTAACACCCTTCCCCAGGGAAAACAAAACACCCGATGAGCTGCTATTTTGAAGAGTTGAAAATCCAGCAAGGCCTGACACCTTTGTTCATCTTTTTCTCTCTTCATCAGTCACAAGCACGCTTCTTTAATAGGCTTCCTTTGACTGTCACTACTGCTCAGTGTCTTGCAAAAGCCCAAGAACATACAGCATACACGCACGCGCACTCACACACACACACACACTCACGCATGTTGCATGTAAACAAACACGGATGCACACGCACATATACAAACACTGGCTTAAATTCCAAATGCCTTAAATGCATGATAGACGCTTTTCAGTCCTGCACTATTTACAAGTTAAGTAAATACTCTTAAATATTTTCAACACATTAGAATTAAGTGAGCATGTGCCACCGAGTGAGACACCTGAGATCGGGGAGAGGGGTGGTGGTGGGGGGGGGCTGGAGCCGTGAGCCTGACACTGAGTCTAAATAAATCAAACTTTATGTCTACACCTGACAAATTCACACTATCAAGTTGCAGTGTCTACAAACCTGCCCTTCGTCACACACACGTGCATACCAGCGCGCGCACACACACACACACACACACACACACACACACACACACACACACACACACACACACACACACACACACACACACACACACACACACACACACACAGATGCATGCAATCACAGACATAAAGCGAGAACAGGGAAATGTTTTCTTTGTCCATGCATCGGGGATGATTTTGTTCAGGAGGATGTTAGTTTACAAGACGTTGCTTCGTCATCATAATCATGTCTTTATGTTGCTGAAATCAGCAGTTGTATACATGAACGAGCTGCTCTTTGTGGCCCCCACGAACCCGTCAATAACCAACTTACAGGAGTTGCCTGAGGATGAATTATGACTTTTGGACACAATATTACAGAGGCTAATTGCTATGATTATCATAATGATTATCATTACTATAATACAGGAGTGTATGAGGGGCTTGGTGGAAGTGTGTTGTTGAAAAAAAAAAAGTCAATATGAAACACCTTGTAATGACAGGTAAAGAACACAGACTGCCCCGAGCTGTTTTTTCCACATTCAAGCATGTGCCAATCACTTTCTCCTGTTTTTAGAAAAAGGAAATAGAAATTACTGGTGTGATTTGTGGGCTTGTTGTCGTACTGAAATGTCAAAGGCAGCTAGTCTCACAGGATTGTTCTCCATGGTGGAATATCAATACAGCTCTTTCAGTGGATTTAAGTGCTTTCTAGTAGGTGTGATAAGATGCAAGTTCCCTCTTTTCAAACCTGTCAAAGTCAGAGCCAAAGAGATTTGATCATGATTAGAGCTGTTTATGGGCTGATTATTGAGAGGGAAGAGTGAAACTATTCCACAGGGTCAACTGAGAAGACGTTTTAACTGTGCTGATAAAAAAAAATTTAAAAAGTGTGTGTGGCAAAAAGTAAAAATAACTGAATCACTTCCTACGCCCGCTGCTTGCCTGTTATCAAGACTGTGCATAAGTTTCCAAATGAACGGTCGGCTTCTGGCTGAGATATACAGAAGAGAAGGGAAGAGGAAGAGCGTAAAATATGTTCTTTTTAAATAAAAGAGGAAATAATATTAACTGACACCGTACAAGGAAAGTGTACACTTCTACTCCTGATGCCGTGTTGCACACAGGGCTCTGCAGGCCGTGAGCTTACAGCGGCAGGTATAGCTGTGAAAAACTTGTGCTGTCATAGACAGAGAAGGCCAAGAATATGGGGTCCAAAGGGGGCCATTAATGCAGCACGCATCACTTTAAACAGGCATGCAGGGAGCACAGAGAGGGTGAGCTGGGATGCACTGGGTGAACAGACTTCAGCTCCGAGAGCACTTTTTTTTTCTGTTATAGGCTACTTGCCTGCACATTCAAACATTCAAAGGAAGCTGGCTGAAGAATGATGTGGAATTTCTTATTCGGATTGTGGCGAGATGTGTTTTTTCTCCTGTAGTCTCTCTTTCTCACACAACACAACTGGCAACAAAATGATCTGGGGTCCCTCTGAAGTTTTACACAACTTTGAGCACTTAAAGTGAAACTGCACTGAGCGATGGAAACATTCACCTCATTCGACCACAGTGACCCTTGACCTTCAGCTTCAATCATCTGAAACAAACTCCACTGCATCACTAAAATACACACACCACCGTAATTCACCTGTTTAAACTCCCAAGCAGTTAAAGTTAACTTCCTATCCAGCACCAAATGAAACAAAAAAAGAAGAAGAAAAACACATCGTGCATGAGTTCTCAGGGCAAAATCTAAACTCTCACCAGAAACAGATAATCTTATATTTTTGGTCATACTAAAACTGATGACTGAATTCTCAAATTGTGTAAAAATTTTAATGTGAAAGCACTCAAACTTCTGCTTATAATTATAATAACTTTGATCAAAATGCATTTTCAATTGTGGTTTCATTTTTAATAAAGTATTCCAAATATTTTGTGTGTGTGTGAATCAATATAATAATTACTGTTTATCATTATTGAACTTAGCCTGTAAGAAAACTTATTGTTCAAGAATGGAAATAATCCATGCATAATTCAACACTCCTGAGAGAGCAAAATATAGACTTATATACGTAAATTAAATTCTGATAACAGAAAGGAGTTTTTGAGAGTGAAGAGGTAGAAAACGATTCCACCTGGAAGAAAAAAATCCTAACATATCTTCTACTTTGTTAGACAAATCTCCAACTTATGTAAGCGTTCAGAACATTTCTACTGCAAAAAATATCTCCACTGGTTACATAATCTTGTGCTGATGATTAAAATGTTATTTAAACTTAATTTAAGTGGGAAAAAAACATCCCCATCGTCACTAGAATTACATAAATTAAATTGGTCCTAATAAAAATGATCATCTTTTAAGAATTTTCCTGACCAAGTTACGTTTCGTTAAAGCTAATGGCCTAATAAAGTGGCCTGATTTATTTCAAATTAGTGTCAGTGACATTATCTCCCCAGTGGCAGAATTTTGTTCACAAGACTGAGGACTAGAGTGGTAGAGGTGGATATTTTTTGCAGTGTGAAAAGCCTGTGGGATGCTGGCTCTTATGGAACTACACTGTGGGCTATGACTTATCTTAAATTATTATGTTATTTTGCTCCCTTCTGTGTAGCCTAAGCATCCGATTCAATCTCGAAAACCCCCCCCACTCCCAAATACACCTCCACCCTTTTTTTCATCTTTGCTGTCTGAAGCACTCAAATGAGAAACTGTCAGGAGCCGTGATTTGTGCTAACTAGCTATCGATCGCTCCAGAGCTGCATGCCTCGTGTCCAAGCAGGGAGGGCTGAAAGAGGAGAGGAGTGGAGAGGGGAGAGAAGGAGAGGAGAGAAGAGGAGAGAGAAGGAGACAGGAAGAGACAGGAGATAGAAGAAGAGAGGAGGGGGAGAGGAAATGAGAGCAGGTATTAAACTATTCTGCTTTTAAATACCTACTGATTTTTATGAATTTGTAATGTTAAATGTGCCATCAGCCCCAGAGAAATTAAGACGGCGAGCGCAACAGGGTGACTGTGGCTGACTGCCTATTAGTGTTGGGTTTCCAACTCAAAGGAAAACTCATTAATCAATATCAAAAATGATGATGTTACTTATCATCTCCTGGCATCAGTGAGCTTTTTTTTTGCTTTCATTTTTTTTACACCGCGATGCTCTGCTTTCATTTTGTTTTCTGTTGTTGTTTTTTATATAAATTAGTAGAACTCAATTACTTCTTTTGTAATTGATCATGGGAAGAAATCATGGGAACAAAAAAGCTACAGTGTTCAGTGATTTTGTCATTTGCCCCCTAGTTTAGCTGAGAGGACCAGTAGAGACCAATTATGATGAAAACAAATAAATGGATGAAGTGAAATGTACTAGTTTTGATTATTGTGGCTCAAATTAAAAACGTACACTGCTCGTTATTTTTCTGCTGATTTATAATTGGGCTGACCCGTGATATTAGCCTGCTTCAACAGTGGAAATAGTTGCAGCGCTCTTTCAAAGTAATGGCATTAGTGTTAGCACCCGACACCCTGTGCTCAGTCTCATATAAACAATGCGCCTGGACTCCAGACTCCGCGCGGTGCGCGCCCCCGCCCCTCTCTGCACCCGCGCTCATCAGAACAAAGAGGCGCTCGAGACGCGCTCGGCGCTTTCCGCAGTTATATACATACACATTGTTATATATCCATACATCCACATGCCTTTCGATAGCTTTATCCTGAAAGTGGGCAATTCTACCAGATTTTTCATGTATCAACATCAACCGTATCTACTTTGGTTTGAAATTATGTAAATAAAAAGAGCGTGAGAGAGAGAGAAAAAAGAAAAGACACGAAAACTAAAAACCAAAATGGATAAATAAAATAAAAATATAACCTATAGGAAAATATGCAACTTGTCTAATTCTGCAATTGTATTGTATAATACTGCATTCAATTTGTATTATAACACAATTACAGCACATAAAATAATAATAAAAAGGCCATTTATAATAAAATAATAATAAAGGAAATTTGTAATAATAACGTAATATTAATATTAATTACAATAACAACGTCTATAATCCATTTTACAATAATTATAGTTATTGTTCATGTAAGTATTACAGGAAGAAGAATTAGAATACGAAACTAATCCGCAGCAATGTAACAGTAAAATGATTCATCTGCATTTTAATTTAAAGCCACCATAAAAACATTAAGATAAAACTCTTTATAACCATAAACCTACACCTGCAGATTGTTACGTCTCCGTCTAGTTGAAAAACTGTCACCGTGTCTTTAGGCCAAAAGATTTTACATTTTCCTTATAAAAATAACCAACTTATTGTAATCCTACATTTACTCCAATTATTTTACAATAATCAAGGTATGTAAAAAATAACACATCGTTTAAAAGTGACAAAATATACAATAATAAATAATTACAAACTTCTTAATAATTATCAAACTACAATTTTAAACCAGGCACTTAAAAATATGCGATTAAACGCTTTGTAAATTAACTATTTCACACGGACGGTAAAATACAAAGTGGATAGCTGTATTCATTTCATCACAATATCTAATCCTTGAAATCCTGTCCTGCCAATCTAAAATCAATCCACTTTCACCAGCTCGGTATTATCCCATGGTAATAACAAAAACAAACACGTAACAAGGCGAGGGAAACCCCGCTGCGCAAACGCATATCCTCAAAAAGCTATTAATCTTCTCAATGTAGTTGTTCACCCTGAAAACCGAGATAAAGACTCGCAGGAAATGTTTACTTTACTTGAGCTGCTCTTTTGAAGTGCCTCGACAACGAAGAAACGTATAAAAACACATAGTCGAAAAGGTACTAGGTTTACTTTGTTCAGTCAGGTGGCATTTAAAAGTGCTCCACTCTGAAATATATATATATATATATATATATATATATATATATATATATATATATATATTTACGTGTTTCATATACGGATCCAATTTAACAGCAAAAATAACGCGGAAATCGTTTTTTCGTTGTAAAAACTTGAAAGGCGACATGATTAAATTTATTATCTTCCTATAGACTAAACCTATAAATTCAAAGACACCAGTTAAACAGAGACGCCTGCTTTCTGGCCGCACAGTATAGACAAAAGGTCTACTATTATATATGTATTTTACCTAGTATATATGTGATGTTACACTTCATTTCAGATCAAATAAGTGACATTTTAAGGAAGAACATATACTAATTTCAGGAGCAAAATGCTTCAGTTAATGCAGTCTGTTTTGCATGTGTGAGAGTGAGAGAAAGAGAGTAAAAAGTGTGTAAAATCTATCCAAAGGAATAAACAGTTTCATTTACCTTCTTTGCTGTTGTTTTGGCTCTTATTTTTTTCCCATGGTCCCATGGCCTTGTCATCCTCTGACCCGTCCATCATGGCCTTGTCACTGGGCACGTACCAGGTGGCGTGCTGCTCTGCCATGAGGGTGTCAAGGTCAATAGTGCCCATTGAGCCCTTCCCAGCATCCGGGCTGCAGCTTGCCAGCTCATTGTCTCCGTTCTGTGAGGGACAGTCGCCATTCTTTTTGCCATTTTTCATGGCCAGGGGCTGGTCCTCTGAGATACTGAATTGCTGCCGCTGTAGCTGGATCTGGGCCTGCAGAATCTCCAGAGGATGAATTTCTTCCTGGCCAGAGGTGCTGGATGGGGTGCGTACCTGTTCCACCCCAGGAGTGCCCGGATGGCTCACCCCACTGGCCCCTGTGCCCCCACCAGCATTCAGTCCATAGCTGTCTGGTGTCGAGGTAGTATGATTGTTAATGCCCATGCCAAGGGGCTTCTGTCCATTTACCAACCCGTGGTCACTCCGCTGCATTTTGGGTGAGCCGGTGATCATAGGGCTGCGATTAGGCTTGGTGGCCGAGGCCCCTCCTGCATCTGAGCTGGAGGACACCTCATCCTCGTTGCCGTAGTGGGTGCTGACATCGTCAGGAAAGTCCACTCGTGGCGAGCTACTGTCAGACTTAGCGACACTCTGAATGCCACTGTCCAAAGAAGACATCAAATCGGCCTGGTCCCCCAACATTAAATCGGCTCCTTTTCCCCAAGAAGGTGATTGGAGGTGTTTGTCATGGGGCGTTCCCCCACCCCTCTCCCCAACGCCAGCAGAGGGGGTCTGCTGGCCTGGACTTACAACAGGGTTACCATTGTCAGGGGAAAAAAAAATTCCAGGGCTCACATGTCCACTGTCTCTTTTTCTCCTCCCTCTCCCTCTCCCACTCCCTGTTGTTGCCTTCCCCTCACTGCACGGGGTAGCGTCCATGTTGTAATTTGGGGAGAGGGCACTGGCTTCCCCCTGCACCGTCTGGCTTTGACTTGCAGGCTTAGAGTTGCTATTCCCAGTGCCAGGCATCTGGCTGTTCTGGGAAGTGCTGCTCTGAAAATATTCAGGTCCAGCACTGCCAGTCCCATTAGATGTGCTGCTATTAATGTCCTGCTCTGTCTGACTCAGTTTTCGCTTGCCCTCATTTTGGTTCTTCTTGTTGAATGTTACGTTAAGATTGGGGGCCCCTAGGCTAGCGATCATGTTCTGGCAGGCTGTGGAAAGGGCCGCCAGGCAGCTCTGGCCGAAAACACTGTCTTTAGTGCTGGTTTTGCTGAAGTTCCCGAGGGACAGAGCTCCGAGCTTACTAACAGACGACCGCTGGCCTGGGGGAAACTCAGACTGAGGAGGGTAGCTCCCTGGTGAGGTGTTCACCCCCTGGGGAGCACTGTGGGCAGGTCCCTGACGGTTAGCCCCCCCATAGGGAAACGTTGGCTGTGCTCCCATTGGAGGTGCAGGGAAGTCAGCCGGCCGCCTCTCTGCTGGTGCGTTCGGATGCCCCGTCCCTGCTCCTGGAGACTGCATCTGTGAGAGGTTGCCCATGTTGCCGCTGAATTGTGAGTGCATGCCGGGGGAATGGAGAGCCTGTACATGCCCATCTCCTGGTATTCTCATGGGCTCCTGCATGCCCATGCCTGGCCTAAACATCATCCCAGCCCCGTTCTGCTGTAGACCCATCTCATGGGGCCCTGATTCGTTACCTGCTCCACCCATACGCCGTGACATCATTTCCCCTGGTGGGTGGGACCCTTGGAACCAGGAGTTCTCCTGAGCTACATGAGGATTTTGTCCATCGATGTTGGGCATCCTGCCACCGTTCTCCCTGTCGAAGTTGGGCTGTGGCATGCTCCCGACTGGGCCTCCGTGAGCCATCGGGCCAGGAGGCACATCGCCGTGGTGACCCAGCTGCTGCAGACTGGGCTGCCTCATCCTCTGCTGCTGGTTGCGAGAGGCCATTTGTTTGATCATCATGGCTGCATTCTGCCGCTGCTGCAGAGACTGCTGCTCAGGCCCCGGATGCTGCAGGGGACCTGGAGGGAAACCTTCACTCACAGGTGGGGTGAACTCTCCAGGCAGGCCGGGATATGCAGAGGGAGAGAGGTGGTTATCCATACCACCACACCAGCCTTCACCGCCATGTGCATTAGGAAAGTCAAATCTCGGCCTTTTTGCCATGTTCATATAAGGAGAGTCAAAGTGTTGCAGCCTCTGATTTGGGGGCTGCTGGGAGGGAGGAGGCGCTGGCTGTTGCATATTAAACATGGGGTCCCCATAGGGGTGCAGACCCCTATTTTCCAGTCTGTGAATGGGATATTCAAACTGGTTGTGTTGGCCTGGCATCATGACCCCTCCGTCCAGAATGTTAGGGTTAGAGGAGCCGGGCTCAGCCTGAGGGGGTCGGGGGAGGCCAGGGGGGCACGAATTCTGTCTGGCTATCAAACCAGCCTGTTGTTGCTGCTGCATGAGAGGATGTCTTGCACTGACCCCCGGCTCCATTCCCACGGGCACCTTCCGGCCATTTCCAAAACGCTCAAAAAACACTCCATGCTGTGGCTGCTGGGGCTGCGGCGGCGGCTGGTGTCCCTTAGAGATGCCTGGCATACCTGGTGTCCGTGGCATGCCGGGGTTCCCTGTGAAATTACCACTGGGAACTGGCCGCCCTGGCCCAAAATGGGGTAACTGAGATTCTGAATCTGATGGGGAAAATACATGTACATCAAAATGTCCAGATGGAGGCTCACTTGGGAAGTTATACTCTAATCCCTCCACAGCTCCCTGGTTGGGCATCCGGCGAGGCTCCAGTCCATGAGAATCAGATGAGGAGGACGAGGAGGAAGGGAGACCGTGGAAGGATGCTGCTCTGTTAGGCGACTGGTCCAGGGGTAGACAGGGAGCGGGGACAGCATGGCTGCCACTGGGAGGCCCGTGATGTTGAAAGTCAGGCATGTTACCAGGCCGCTGCTGCTGTTGCTGCTGGGGAAAGCCATCGCCTGCCTGCCCCTCAGCGAGAGGATCAAATCCTTCTCCAAAGCCCTGCTGTGGTCCCATGCCATTGTTGTTGTAGCCCATTAGCCTGCCACCATGCAGGCATGATGACCCTGGCTCCGGGCCTCCAAAATTCCCACTGAAATGTGGGTGAGGTTGGTGGGGGTGAGGTTGATGGCCGTGAGGATGTCCTTGATGAGGTTGCTGGTTGTTAAAAAATCCATGCATGGGTCCTTGCTGCTGCTGCTGCTGGAGTCCGCTGCCTGCATGCATGTCCGAGTGGCCCCGCGGGTGAAATCCCCCGTACTGCTCTCCGTTCATGTTCATATTGAGCCCGAGCATTTGCGGCTCGCTCAGAGGGCCCATGCCGGGCTCCACGGCACCCGGCGGGCCTCCAGCGTGAAAACCTGGGCTTTTATAATGGGAGCCCATGTTCAGTCTCGGTTGGTTTATGCTTCTCTCTGACTGGCCAGGGTTTCTGCTATTTATCTGAGAACCAAACTGCTCCAGCCCAAACATACTCCCCTGCAATCAATCCCACATGACGGCCAGTTTGCCAGACATCGGCACACTGTCTGTTTTTCCGTCTGTCCCCAAAAGCAAAAAGGAAAAAAAAAAAGAGATGCGGGAAACTACTCAATGTTTGTATCACTCTACAAATCGAGCTGCTCAATCCAATTTAATTTTTAAAACTCACCAAATAAGTTTTCATTGTTAATCAATTGTTTTTGTTTTTCAACTTCTCCAATGACGCGGATGAGAGCAGACTATGTCCAAAATACGCACGTAAACTGTGTCCCTGCTCTCCTATTTGTGCGTGCACTTGACTACTCTCCTTTTTGTCTTTGATTAAGCAAACAACTATAAAAC